>NW_026867544.1:271614-345923 GCF_020745735.1 Hemiscyllium ocellatum
GACCGACCGACAGACAGAATGATTCATAGATTCATAAAAAAAACACTTGAATGAAATTCATTTTTCGTGCACAGGAATGAGGTTAGAATGACATCAGACATGGGGCGAATTTGACATAGAGAATATTGACAGTCTGCGCAATGGATTGGCCATGGGAAGGTGTTTCCACTGGTAGGTGGTGGAGAAGTGTCCTGCAGCTTGAGAAAGTTAAAAGCTAGCTGAACTACCAAAAAACATCAAATGGTCTGAACAATTTACATTGTAATATTTGGTCCAGCGGCTAGTGGAGTGGGTTGATTTGCGACAAAAAAAATCAAAATCGAAATCAGCCACTCAGTTTAAATTATTCCCCAAAATATCAAACTCCAATCAAGTCCGAATTGGGTATTTGGACAACATTAACACCAATGAAATGATCTGATGCTTTGAGATCGGAAACTGAAAAAAAAAAGAACAGCTGGGGGAGAAATGCCAAAAGGACCGATAGATGGCGGCTGCTCGTGAGAACTCTCTGAGACGTATCTGTCCGGGAAGGATTTGGCACAGAGAGAAAAATAAACAATCGAGACCTACCTGAGTAGCAAATCTACAGAGGAAAATATACAGAAAAAGTTCTGTTGTTGGCTGGCTTGGAATTTTACTATTTAGCAAGTCTTAATAGGGATGTTGTACGTCGAGAATGATAGAAGGCTAAGTAAAATATAGGTTAGAGCAAAGAGTTGTAAATCATAATAATTTAACTATTCTCTATTATACTTTAAGGAATAAATTTGTTTATTTTTACATTAAATAGTTCATGTCCTCTCGAAATTTTCGCAGATCACAAGTGTTAATTTTTTTTCTGTATTGCTGGATTAAATTAAGCAGTGGATTCGCCCGTGACCTAACAATATCTTCAGCCAGCGGATACTGACTCTGGAACGGATTTCTGCACAAGTCTGTGAATGCCAAGTCATTGGGTATATTTAAATCCTGAAAGGTTTTTCCCTTATCTTTAAACAGTGACGCACAGTTCTGAACTCTGGCACCATCGGAAACATCCTTCTGCTTCTAAGCTGTTAAGTAGTGTTGGAATTTTATTGTTTTCTTCGAGATCTCGAGTGAATACGATTCTAAGCGACTCTGACGCCCAATGTTTGCCTGAGCTCGGATGGCTACGTTATCCCTATTTGACCTCGGATCATTTATTGTCTGTCTATTCGGAAGGGAAGGTGTGATGGTTGTATCTGGCAGTGACAAATCGATGATTATGCACTTGTAGGAACTGTTTTCTTCCAGTTGTCCAATGTAACCGTGGTTTCACAGTCTTTGCACCGTGTTCTGCACATAACTCTGTCCTGTTGGATGCGTGTGTCGGGTCTTTAACATTTGTGAGGAGATCATGTATGTCCTTATTAGTTTAACCTTTTATTTTTCCTTATAAGACAGAACGATGATCTGAACAATAGCAGATGAAGGTTAACTCTAATAAATGCAAAGTGTCGCATGTTGCAAATATAAGTTTGCTGGTTTTTCGTTGTTGTTCACCATTCACAAACATCAAGGAAGATTCACAACCAAGACAAGGAAGACTAAAGAAACGTTTGTGCAGCATTCAACTCAACTTCAAATCATTATTATGACAGTAACCGGATATTGGAGCAGAGAAGATGGGGAGATGTATTTTACTCACAGTGAATGATGTTGATTACCTGCAAAGGTGAGAAAACGAAGTTTCAATGTCCAGTCAGTTTCATTGGAAGTTAGAAGTGTATCTCCACATAAAGTAAGAAACGTTCTCAAATTTTGACTGGTCGTGAAATGAAATATCGCTCTTAAAGAGCTAGCAGAAGCAACAGCCTTTCACTGCGTGGGAAGTTCTGACGAAATCTTGCACAAAGTTAACCATTCTGATCCGAAGAGACACTGCTCAAAGAAGCGACTTGATACAATTAACAAACAATCAAACCTGCGTTTAAGAATGAGAACATAACACAATTTGATCGGGTAAACGTCGAAAATATGCTCTCTATGCCTGGGAATGTAGAAGCAGAATGCCATGTTCTAATAACAAGGGAAAGGTCATTTGGGACTGAGATGAGAATAAATTATGTCAGCCAGAGAATGACCATAAGAACTAATACCATAAGATGTAGGAGTGGAATAAGGCCATTCGGCCCATCGAGTCCTCTCCGCCGTTCAATCATGGCTGATGGGCATTTCAACTCCAGTTATCCGCTTTTCCCCGTAGCCCTTAATTCCTCGAGACATCAAGAATCTATCAACCTCTGCCTGGAAGACATTAAGCGTCCCGGCCTCCACTGCACTCTGCAGCAATGAATTACATGGCTCACCACTCTCTGGCTGAAGAAATGTCTCCGCATTTCTGTTCTGAATTGACCCCCTCTAATTTTAAGGCTGTATACACGGGTCCTAGTCTCCTTGCCTAATGGAAAAAAAATTCCTTGTGTCCACTCTTTCCAAGCCATTTGTTATTTTGAAAGTTTTTATTAAGTCTCCTCTTAATCTTCTAAACTCCAATGAATACAATCCCAGGATCCTCAGCCGTTCCTTTTATGTGAGACCAACCATTCCAGGGATCATCTGTGTGACTCTCTGCTGGACACGTCCAGTGCCAGTATGTCCTTCCTGAGGTGTGGGATCAAAACTGGACACAGTACTCCAAATGGGGCCTAACCAGAGATTTATAAAGTCCGGGAGCACAATGGTGCTTTTATATTCCAACCATCTTGAGAAAAGTGACAACATTGCATAAGATTTCTTAATCACGGACTCAACCTGCATGTTTACCTTTAGAGAATCCTCGACGAGCACTCCAGATCCCTTTGTACTTTGGCTTTACGAATTTTCTCACCGTTTAGAAAGAAGTCTATGTTTTTATTCTTTTTGCCAAAGTGCAAGACTTCGCATTTGCGCATGTTGAATTCCATCAGCCAATTCCTGGAACACTCTCCCAAACTGTCTAGATACTTCTGTAGCCTCCCCACTTCCTCAGTACTACCTGCCTGTCCACCAAACTTCGTATCATCTGCAAACCTCGCTAGAATGCCCCAGTCCCGTCATCCAGATCATTAATATATAATGCGAACAGCTGTGGCCAACACTGAACCCTGGGGCAGGAGATTTATCAACTTTTAAGACCTTTTAGCTTTTCTAGAACTATCTCTTTCGTAATGGCAATCATACTCAACTCAGCCCTGGCTCCCTTTAATTGTTGGGATATTACTCATATCTTCCACTGTGAAAACTGACGCAAAGTACTTGTTATGTTCTCCTGCTATTTCCTTATCTACCAGCACTCGGCTTCCTGCATCAGTTTGAAGTGCCCAATGTCTCCTTTTGCCTGTCGTTTGTTTCTTATGTATTGAAAAAAAACTTTTACTGTAATTTCTAATATTACTGGCTAGCCTACCTTCATATTTGATCCTCTCCTTTCTTATTACTCTCTTTGTTATCCTCTGTTTGTTTTGTAGCCTTCCCAATCTTCTGATTTCCCACTGCTCTTGGCCACTTTATAGGATCTCTCTTTTTCTTTAATACATTTCCTGACTTACTTTGTCAGCCATGGCTGTCCAATCCCTCCCCAGACAATCTTTCTTTTCTTGGGATGAACTTCTGTACAGTGTCATCAATTATACCCACAAACTCCTGCCATTTTTGCTCTACTGTCTTCCCCGCTAGGCTCTGCTTCCAGTCTATTTTTTTCAGTTCCTCTCTCATGCCCTCATAATTATCTTTATTTAACTGTAACACAATTACATTCGATTTTGCCTTCTCTCTTTCAAACTCCAGACTGAACTCTACCATATTATGGTCGCTGCTTTAAGATCTTTTATAAAGTCTTTAAGATCTTTTATAATGACGAGCTTGTGGAATTCTCCACAACAGGAAACTGTGCGCGAACAAAACACTGAATAAATTAAAAAATATATAAATATTTCAACTGTAAAAATTAGCAAAACGTATTCGGATAATGCAGGATGACAGTACAGATTTGGCTGGTCAGCTACAGAAATTTTTATTGTTATAGCACGGCCAGAAGGCTACATGGCCCACTCCTACTCCGATATATCCCGAATTCTATGCTTCCAATATACCGCACATTTTTTTATGTATTGTGTCGTGTCTGTCACTCCAGCATAAGTAATTTGTTTTTTTTTTGCGCTCCTCAGAAAATAAAATACTTCGCACTTATTAGAATTTGGTGTGAGTTCATTTGATTGTCTGATTTTTTGGTTACCCTCATTAAATCATAGTCTCACCGGGGCTTTCGTACCATATAAAATAAATGGATGCATGGAATACATGGCTGTTTTGCAGCAGTAGGATTCGTTGAATGAACATCATCACAGCTTACTTGAAAAAATGGAGAGCACAGTAATTTTACAGATACAGCGCATTTACTACCCAATTCTTGCAGCTGTCGGTGTTATTGGTAAGGACTTCAGTACAGTGTTCGTTACTAATGTAATATTTAACATGTTAGGACTTGTTTAGGTTTATTTTTAATATTTAATATACTTACCAAACTGTATTATTTCTTATGAAATCTTTCTGCCAGAGTCTGGAAAAATATGTTATCCTGCCGAATGAATCAAATAGATTCATAAACATTCTAATCGGTCTTGAATCCTAAACAAAACATTTCTTCTGAATTCTTCTCTTTGTCGAATACAGAGGTATCTATTGGTTTAAAAAATGGATTCCATTATAAATACTTTTAGATGATTGGAAATGCATCCATAGTTGATAATCTTTTTTGATACTGTTATTTTATATGTGAGTGATTACGATTGTAGTTTCGATATTCTTGTTCCCATAGTGAACGTATTCTTATTTGGAGCAATGTATTTTGATCTGCAATCTGAGTACTTACAATGTTTTGCTATTTTTTAAAAAATTTTTTTAAATAGTCTAACTCTAAGACACAGATGAAGTTACGTTCTGATGCATCATGCAAGCGATTTGAGGTTTCGTTTCCACTGGTGCAAATATTCACTCTGCATCTCACCTGTTGCTACATAGAAAGTAGCTGCACTATATGATGGTGAGAAAAAGAATTTCTGATGAATTTGGCAAGATGTGTTATATTATATCTACGGTTGATTGCGTACAGCATCTGGTATTTACCTTAATTTTTATCAATGTTTCATAGTAGGCTCTGCTCAAAACATAGGCTGACCATAAAGATGAAGCTTTGTTTTTATTTTCATTCACTCTGACTTTCTGTCGCTGAGTGCTTCTGCTGTCAATAAGGTACAGATGACTTTCCTGAAGAGTATTGAGAAAGCAGTCTCAGTAAATATCATATCATCTGTGTAACGGACAATAAGAAGTAATGAAAATTAATGCTCTTCAGATAATTATTTGGTAAACGTAGCCACGTGAGACCTAATATAAGCCTTGGAGAAAATCTCTGACTTTAGACCATTTCAGACTTAAAACAATGAATTTAGATGTAATCGTATTTTTATTCACCACGATCTCTGTTTCCTTCTTTTTGTTAAATTGCATTTATCAATTTTTCTCTGCATATAAAATAGAATAAAACGAAATGTGCAGCAACGTTGGTTTCTTCAGCAAGAACTTTGGTACATCGCTATATAGTTTTGGTTCTTTCCTTTCCTGGTAAATCAAAACTTATAAGAAAGTGTACTTCCATAAACACGATTAGAGAATGATTATTTTAATAAATAATGGAAACCAAGTGATATTCAATTCATCGCAGTAATGTTGATTTATGCACTGTCCTGTCTCTTCCAGTTGATAAGTTTTAGTTTTGTCGACAAAAACGTTCTACTCTTCTGCAGTTCATGTGGGTTATTAGATATTCCCAGACTCATAACGCTTTTTATATGCTTCTATCCCAACTTCTTGTCTGTCAATTCTAAAATTGAATGTAAACATGCGATGAGCATAAATATTGAACAGTGAACTGACAGATCCTGTTCAGTGTCACAACAGTTACAGAACCTAAACATTGCGTTCCTTTTTACCTGTACCTCTTCAATGGGCGGCACGGTGGAACAGTGGTTAGCACTGCTGCCTTACACCGCCAGCAGACCCGCGTTCAATTCCCGCCTGAAGTGACTGAATGTGTGGAGTTTGTACATTCTCCCCGTGTCAGTGTGGGTCGCCTCCGGGTGCTCCAGTTTCCTCACACATTCCAAAACTGTGCAGGTTAGATGAATTGACCATGGTAAATTGCCCATATTGTTAGGTGAAGAGGTAATTGTATGGGAATGGATCTGGATGGATTGCGCTTTGTCAGGTTGGTGTGGACTTGTCGGGCCGAAGGGCCTTTCTCCACACTGTAAGTAATGTTCACCGAGCAACACAAATTCCCATCTCTGCGAACATAACCACAACACAAGCACCCAAGCAACAAATCTTCTCCCAAACTTTGAACACTGTAGGTAATCTAATTATTTCTTGTTGCATCACGTCCTGAAAAATGATGTGTATTTGGTGAGGTAACTTATGTCCAAAGCCTGTATTTCACAATTTTCTCTCTCCATTTATCCCACCATTGGTTCCCACCTTCTATCCTGAAATGAGAACCGTTATTCATAAGATTACTTTTCCATCCGAAATGACTCAAAAATCGAGGAAACAGACTTTTGAATTCATAAGTGCTGACATATTTCCTCCCAAAAATCAAGCAATGATAGATGTTAATGACTTATCTCATTCTATTGAGTTGCAGAGTATACCATGAAAACATAGTTCTGATTATTCTGTAGGAAGTGTTGTGTTTTTGTAATCATATTCAATTGATGCTTTCTTTATGGCAGCAGACAAAATCAATGGCAGTATTCTGCGATTTTTCTTTCAGTTAACGTAGTGGCGATCGTAATTTTGCATCGAGGAAACTGTGGCCTCTCTAAATGCATCACGTTCTACTTGTTGGCGATGTCAACAGCAGATCTAACACTGGTAATTTTCAATGTACTACTGGACAGAATTAACAATATTCATTTTCCAGTTACATTTCTGTACATCACTCCTCTGTGTGCAGTTAGAACTGTTCTGTTTGTTATGGCCATGGACTGCTCTGTTTGGTTCACAGTTGCTTTCACATTTGATCGGTTTATAGCCATTTGTTGTCAGAAACTAAAGTCAAGATACTGCAACAAGAAAATGGCGACTTTGGTTATAGGAGCAGTGAGCATTGTGAGCTGTCTACGCTCAATTCCATGGTACTTTGTATTTGTCCCTGCTTTTGTTTCAAATAATGTACCATGGTTTTGTATCTTCGCACCAGAATATTATACTGCATTCTTCTGGACTATCTATGAGTGGATGCATAGTATTATTACACCTTTGCTTCCAATTATATTGATTCTGGTGTTTAACGTTCTCACTGTCAGGAATGTAATAGTCACCACTAGGGTCCGCCTGCGTCTTCAGGGCCATAAAAAAAGAGACGGTAGAATCGATCTTGAAATTGTAAACCGTAGAAAATCCTTAATTTTGCTCTTTGCTTTATCTGCTAATTTCATAATTTTGTGGATGACAAATGTATTACATTCTTTGGGCTGGCAAAATGTTAATTATAACTATGAAGACAAGACATATAATCATCCAACATTTATTCTTCAAGAATTTGGATTCATGCTGCGACTTCTGAGTTCATGTACAAACACATGCATTTATGCACTGACCCAGACAAAATTCAGGGAGGAGTTAAAGAATGGACTCAAGTATTCTATTGATGTACTTGCTATGTTACGTAAATAAACAAAATGATTTGATCTGAAATTGGAGCTATTACTGTATTCCTGTAAAACTATCTTCTAACATTTTGTTCTGAAGTGTCCACTGTGCATATCCACAGTTCCCTGGAGGTGACAAGATAGAAAGTAGTTTTTAAGAAGGCCCATGAACCAATTGCTTTTATCAGCCGTGCCATTGATTATTAACGCAGGCAGTTTCCATTGGAGATGAATTAGACTTTAGTTCAGCCACTAAAGTCTGGAACACTGTGTGCAACTAGACGGCATGCAGTGCAGATTCACTCGGGTGTTCTGAGATCACGACAGTGTGGAAGCATTCTCTTCTGCCCAACAGGTTCACACCTATTCTCTGTACAGTAAATATAGCAACACACCCATTACCATATTTTATTATCCCATATTTGCCAGTGACTAATGCATCAAGCCTACATATCGCTGAACACTGTGCACAATTTAGCTTTGCCATTTCACCGAAACCGGCCTTTTTTGGGATTGTGAGAAGAAACTGGAGCAAACACGGGGCGAATGTGCAAACTCCACTCATAAAGTCGATCAAGGCTGGAATCGAAACCGTGGAGTTGGCACTGTGAGGTCGTGATACTATCGAAGTAGTCACCCTCCAACCCCATGTTGGGGAAGATGAAGAATTTCAACTTTGAAAGGTGATTGGATAAGCCAGGGTTGTGTTTTTCTATGACTAGACAAAATTGAGAGGGAACAAGTTTGTGCGCTGTAATATGAGGGAAATGGAATAAATGTCGATTTAGAGTTGTTACGCCGATGCAGATTCGATGGGCCGGAACACTCCTTCTAACCTGGGTGGTTCTGTGATACTACATCACTGTGCACACTTTTGTAAAGATAATTTATGTAATGGTTATGTTGTATTACTCTCCGAATTGTTTTCAATTATTTAACTCTGTGACAGCATTCTTCAAATTTAACTCTCTGACTCTCGTTGGCTTGTGAATCCCCACTGTAATGGAAAATTAACAAAATAAACATTTACTCTGACATCTGAAAAAGAACGCTTTTCCAAATAAAATGCGTTGCTGATCTTGCAAACAATCGAATTCAACAAAAACGCGAAGGAAAACATAAAGTCGGTAAGCAATTATATACACAGCAAGGGAATGGGAAATGAGAGCTCGAATGTATCCCAGCTCTTGCCCCTGAGCGTGTTATAAGAATATTATAAAAATAATATGTAAAATTTGTTCAGCGCCCTGACACAAGGCGTATTTGCTAGGCGTGTTGGTCTCCTGCATGCAGAATTTAAAAATAAAGGTTTTTCTCTGGTTTTGCTAGCAGTTGAGTCGAGTCGATTTTATTTCGACGACACCACCAAGCGTCACACTTTCATTAGCTCATGGATAACACTACGAACACATCGTTTCGCGCGTGGTATACTTTCTCAGATGGAAATTGTTTGGAACGCCATCAGGCATTTTAATGATCGTCCAGAATTGGGCAGTGTTGCCGTGTTCCTCTATGTATTTCTACACCTGACGTTGTCTGCGCAGCAGCTGGCAGGTTACCCCAACCAGCGTGATCTGGAACCTTAAAACTTTTTCAAAAATCTCAGTCACTGCTGACAGTCTATACTATGCTCACTAAGATTTAATTGACGAGACTGATTTACAATTCTTCAAAAAAACCATTCAAGCTCTGGCTCCGGGATCTTAGACTGAGTGCAGCCGAAACATTTGTAACAGGATTTGTGGACAAAGGTGAAATAGACAATGTGTTGAGCATGGTATCTAGTGCATAGGATTACTTGATTAAGACTCTGGTTTCTGAAAACATTAATGGATTTGTGAACAAATCAGTGGTCCGAAAGTTTCGAGTCATTGAGTCACCAGCACAGAAGAAAAAACTCATTCGAACTAACCAGTCCTTGAAAAACGTGTTCCGAATCTAAACAGGTCCGAACTGCCTCCGCTTGGCCCATATCCCTTCAAATTTTTCTTACTCATATACTAATCCAAATGTTGCTTTAAAAGTTGCAACTTCTTTCGCATCCATCACTTCCTTCAGGCGTTCATTCCACACAGGAAACTCTCACTTTGTAAAGCATGTTGTCAATCATGTCGTTTTAAAATCTTGCTCTTCTCATGTAATAATAAAGTGCAATACTGTACTTGAACTCTTGATAAATGAATGAGTAGCCCGTGATTTCCAGGGGCAAAGCTATTTGACCTGGTCACGTGAATTAGCTGCATGTGCTGGCGATGTGGATGAGTTAGGGAAGCGAGTAGTTGTGTGATTTACATCGGAGTTTATCTGCTTGAAGGATTGAAAGGTATTGCTCTTGGAGGATCTGAGTGATTTTGCGTAATTGGAGATTCAAATGACATGCTGTATGTTAATTATCTCTGTGTAGGTAGGTCTAATCAGCCTTTAAAACTGGTCATTGTGATAGATGTATGTGGTCTGCTGAAGTCAAAGAGTCACCCACGCTATCAGGGTAAATGGACATTGCAGCTTTTCGGAGGAACACGTTGCAATCAAGCTGTCATTGGGTCATCGAGAATTCATTCGTTCTCTTAGTGTAGCATTCATGTAAAGGAGACGAGATTTCAATTCTCACTCTTGCAGAACATCAGTCAGGTAGGCTGACGTTTGCATTTCTGAGTAGTTCGCTCAGCAAAAACAATTTAAAAATCCGACATTGACGTGTGCAATGTTTCCAATGTCGAACTGCAATTATGGCTTATGCATTGACCGTAAGCTCATAATGGACATTTCAGGAAAATAAACGGTCACTGTCCCTTCATGGACAATCTAATCGATTCCTAGAGCTTTGATTTCTTTTCAGTTGTTTGACATTTTTTTTTAGATTTTATAGTACTCTCTCTTTCCAAGTATGATTCTGAAGTAATCAACATTTCATTGCAACTGGTGACACGACATCTGATAAACAACAGATGTCATCGAAGATTGGAGATGGCAGCCATTTTGCCCCACAAGAAAAAGTTAAAGAGCGACCTGGCAGACATTTTCTTGTTTCGGAAACGTGTTAATTGTTCAAGTACATATTGCAAATCTTGTGACATGTCAAAATCTAAAGCAATAGACGTCCTTCCTATTTTCATGAAAATGTGACTAATATTTCTATGCAGTATATTTCATCCACTAATTGCTCGTCCGTTCAATGTATCTAGGCGAAAGTGAGATACAGATGCTGGAGATTAGAGTCAAGTGTGTGGTGATAGATAAACACCGCAGATCAAGTAGCGTCCCACGAGCAGAAAAATTGACGTTTCGGGAAAAGGCCTTCAGCTTTTCATGAGACTGGGATCCTCGGGGATGTAGAGATAAATGGGATGGGGAAAGGTAGCTGAGAGTGCAATAGGTGGGAATACAGGTGATAGGTCAATGGTGATGGTGGAGTGGATCGTTGGGAACGAAGAGGGACAGATGGGAGTGCTCATGAGGGCGGTGCTGAGTGGAAGGTTGGAACTGGGATAAGATGGGGAGAGGGAAAATGAGGAAACTGGTGAAATTTATGTCGATGTCATGGGGTTGGAGTGTCCAGATGTGGAAGATAAGACTTTCTTTCTCCAGACTTTGCGTGTTAAAGAATTAGCGATGTCCTCGGTGGAGTGGGAGGGGGAGTTGAATTGTTCAGCCACGTGGCAGCGGGGTTGGTTGGTGTGGGTTTGCACAAGATGCTTGCTGAAGCGTTCTGCGAGTAGGCATCCTATGGCCTCAACGTAGAGCAGACCGCATCAGAAGTAACTGACACCGTACATGATATGTGTGCAAGTGCAGGTGATGCTTTGATTAATGTGCAAAGCACCATCATAGCCATGGGCTGAGGTGAGTAGGGAAGTGTGGGTGCAGGTTGCGCAATTCCTGCGGTGGCAGCGGAATGTGCTGGGCGTGGAGGGTAGCGTAGACCTGACATCGTAGTCGTGTAGGGAACCGTCTTTACAGAAAGAGAATGCGGTGGGGAGGAAATATGTCTCTGGTGGTGCGGTCCATTTGTAGGTGGCTGAAATGGCGGAGAATAATGCAATGATGTACAGATTATGGTCGGGTGACTATGTAGGATCAATCCTGTTATAAGAAAATTGATATGTCATCTCAGGTTACGAAAAATGGAGCAGTTGGGCAAGGGCCACTCAACTAATTGCCATTCGACAGAACGAACAGCCCTCAGCTGACGAGAGAAAAGTTGACTCTCACAATCAGCAGTGATTTAGAGTAAACACTACACACATAACAAAGACATAAGAATCGACGGGGAAAACTGGATTCATGACAGACCGACAGAGGTGACAAAGAACATTCCAGAAGACACGTAACCTGGTGGTAATTTTGAGAGAATAAATTTTGTTCGTTTTTGGTGTATGAGTGGAATTTGCTTTTTTTTTAAACTGGAGCAGTGTACCATTCCAAAATTGTTCTGTCCGGGAATACTCGGCAGTTTGATGGTTTGTTAATACTTTAATTAATTATGTCATTGCTACAGTTATGTAACTAAATTGTTGCTTCTTCATTTTCAATTGAGACTCACGGATTTATTTTATTTAACCACTTTCAAGTAAATTACTACATTTTTACAAACCCTTTTACAGATTATTGATCCAGGCGCTTCTCTTTGGTTGTTTTTGCTTTGTTTGTCAGAGAGAGAGGTGTCAACCTCTAATAGATAACAAAACGTTCCTTGAGAAATAGTTACTTCGCTCAAAAAAACTGAATCGCTTGAAAGAAACATTGCTGATGGAACGTGACATAGTTATGAAATGACAATATGATTTGGACGACCAATAATATTCATAGCCTGTGAAACCAATCTAAAGCTCACCTAAACGACATTATTCAATTTTCATTGTTATGTTTATGCATTGACCATTTAAATGCACCAAAAGTTGCCAACTGTACTACTGTTGCAGGTAGAGCTTTCCACGCCCTTACTGCACTGAGTAACGAAACTCCCTCTGACATCTGCCCTACAGTTATCATGGTTCAATTTAAATCTATGTCACCTCGTGCTAGCCATCACCATCCGAGGAAAAAAGAAGGCTCTCACTGTCCACCTGATCTAATCCTCTGATTATCGATGTTTCTCAATTTAGTCAACGCTTAACTTTCTTGTCTCGAACGAAAACAGTCTTAAATCCCTCAGCCTTTACACTTAAGACATTACTTCCTCGTGAGGCAATCCTTTGCAAAGATTACACACCCTTCTTTTAATGTAGTGAACAGAACTGTATTCAGTACTCCAGGGTTTTACACAATTGCAAGGTCACCTTATAGCTCTGAAACGCAGTTCCAATAAAAGCTGACACATTGTGTGGCTTCACATCAACCCTTTCAAACTGGGTGGCAACTTAAAGGGATCCATATTTCTATGAACATCGAGATTTTTCCGTTCATCTACACACCAATAATTTCACCATTCCCCCAGTAAATTGCATTTCTGTTGCTCCTTCAAAAGTGAAGCCTCTTACACTTTTCTGCATTAAACTCCATTGCCACCTCTCAGCCCAGCTCTGCAGCGTATCTGTGTTCCTCTGTAAACTATCCACAGCTGCAGCTATATTAGAGTCATTTACAAATTTTCTTACACATCCTCCTACGCCTTCATTCAGACATTTTAATAAATGACACACGACAGTGTCCCCAGAACAGATCCTTGCAGTATACCCCAATCTCTGAATACCAGGGTGGATATTTCGCATCAGTCACCAATCTCCATTTTCGTCTAGCTAGCTAAGTTCTGATCAAAACCGCAAAATAAATGTCAATCCCATGTCTCCGTATTTATGGCAACATCCTACCGTGGAGAAACTTATCAAAAGCCTTACTACAATCCATATACACCACATCCACCGCCTCACTCTCATAGACCTGTTTGGTCACCTTTTCAAAGAGCTCAAAAATATTTTTGAGGTAGCACCTACCCTTCACAAAATCAGATCGTCTGTCCTTAATCAACGTATTCCTTTCTGTATGATTGGAACCATGTAAGTTAACACTCAATACAACAATTTACCCACAACTGGAGTAAAGCTCACTGCACTCCAACTACGAGGTGGATCTCTAATTCCCTTCTTTAACAACGGATCAACATATGCTGTCCTCGAATCTTGTTGCACTATCCTAAAAGACAACAACGACAGAAAGATCAAAACCAAGGCCATTATAATCTCCTCCCTGGTTCTGCAGCAAATCCTGGGAGAGACTCTATTCGAACCAGAGGACATTTATATTTCACACTTGCCCGAATTACTAAGACCTCCTCCTTGTTCAGCTCAATCATCTCTAATGTAGTTGCCCATATTCGAATATTCTCCTCGACGAGGTTGTCATTTTCCTGTGTGAATACTGAAGAAAAGTATTCATTTATCAGTTCTCCTATCTCCTCGACTGCATGCAACTATTCCCACTGCTCTCCTTGATTGGCCCTAATCTCAACTTTGTCAAACTATTTGTTTTTTGCTTACATACCTACAAAAAGCCTTTGATTTTCCTTGATCCAACCTGCCAACGACTTCTAGTGTAACCTCTTGGCTCATCTTAGTTCACTCTTTAGGTCTTTCCTGGCTAATGTCTTACTCTCAAGTGCCTGAGCTGAGTCTTCACGTCTGGTTCTTCCATTTCCCTTCTGCTTTCTTTGACAAGTGATTCATTTCTTTAGTGAACCACGACTCCCTAGTTCGACCAAAAACTCCTTGTCTGACAGTTGGATTCTTATCAAAGGTAGAGCATAGTAGTACTTGAAGAAGATCGCCCGTTCAAATTTGCGCATCATCTGCAATTTCCTTCCCCATCTGATGCATCCTAAATCTTGCCAAATCGCATCATAATTGCCTTTCCCCAGCTAGAACTCATGGCCTGTGGTTAAAAAAAACATATGGCTTTTCATCGCTGAATTAAACATAAACAAATTGTGGTCAGTATCACCAAAGTCATCACTTACATCCAAAACAAAAACCTGACCAGGTTTATTACCCAGTACCAAATCCAATGTGGCCTCTCCCATTTTTGGCCTGTCTGCATACTCTGTCAGGAAGCTGATCCTGCTCGCATGTGACAAAAACTGTCCGTTTAAAGTACTGGAATTAAAGCATTTCCAGTGAATATTAGGAAAGTTAAAGCCCCACAATAACTATCCAGATGTTCGAGCTCCTATCCAGAACTACCTTTGCTCTCCTTTCCTCTACTTCCTTGCAACCACTTGCAGGCCTGCAAAATCCCGCAAAAGAGTGTCTTCTCCTTTCTTGTTTCTAACCTCAGCAAATTCTACCTCAGTAGTCGAGTCTTCAACGTCCTTTCCGCCTCCGTAATACTGTCCTTGACTAACAAAGCCACACCCCTCCCACTTTTACCGCATTCCCTGTTCTTCCTGAAGCAATACACCCCAAAATCTGCAGCAACCATGCCCTGTCACTGATCTGTCCATATCTCCGAAATGGCCACAACATCGAAGTCACAAGTACAAACCCTTGCCTCATATTCAGCCATTTTCTTCCAGATGCTCCTGCCATAGAAGTAGATACTCTTCAAATTAAATTTCTGCTTGCCTGTCCACTCTTGCGACACAGAAGACGTATTTCTGACCTCACTTCTCTCAAACCCCTGGACATGGAGCTTCACTTTATGTTCCCAACTTCTGGCTCAATTAGTTTCAAAGATCCAGAAGGACTACATCGTTCCCCCCACCTCTCAGGTTGTTGGTAGTTTTTTTTGATTGATTTTTAGATCATCCTGTTTTTGAAGGTCGCTATTTACCCAGAATGAGACACAATTATCCCTGTCCTCCTGCACCATTTCTGTTGTCATGTGTTCAACTGGTCTCTCTCCCTATTCCACGCATCGTTGGCACATGGCATAGGTAACAACACAGAGGTACCAACTCTCTTCGTTCTTGCTCTCAGTTTCTACCCTAGCTCTCTGAATATCTGTCTTAAATCTCCATCCATTTTCCTACCGACATCGTTGGTGCCTACGTGGACCACGTCTTGTGTCTGCTCTCCCTCATCCTTAAGGATCCCAAAAACACAATCAGAGGCATCGCAGACCCTGGCACCTGGGAGGAAACACAACGACCGTGAATCGCTTTCGTTCCCACAGAATCTCGTATCCGTCCCCCAACTATCGAACTTATGTTCTGCTCCTCAAACCTTTCCCTTCTGAGCAACAGGAAGAGACTCTCTGCCAGATATCTGGACAACATGGCTTACATCTGGTAAGGCGTAACACTAAACAGTATCCAAAACTGTATACTTATTAGTGAGAGCAACAGCCACATGGGATCCCTGCATTGTCTCGTGTTACCTTTCTGTCCCCTGAATATATGCCAGCTACCTTTTACTGTACCTGAATTGTGACTACCTTTCTTTCATTTCTCACGATTCCTCCCTCAGCCTCTCGAATGATGCAAAGTAGCTCCAGCCCAGCTCCGTTTCCCTAACGCTGATTTTGAAGAGCTGGAATTGTGTGCACTTCCCCCAGATGAAGTCAAAATGGAGACGTGTACTGACCCTTCTCTCCCTCATTGTGCAGGAGGAACATTCAAATGTCTTAACCTTCATTCCATCTCTTCTACGTTCGCGGATAGACAATTGAAAAGTATGAAAAAGCATTCTTCCTCTAATTCGCTTTGCTTCCTACCATCAAGTCTGTTGTATATCCAATGTGCCTACTCCGCCTAGATTCCAAGAGAACCAACCATCCAGAGCAGTAAGCTATACGGAACGTTGTCAAAAACCTCACTGAAAGTCAAAAAGATGACTGTACTGAGCTGTCCTCATCAACATTTCTTCTCACTTCATCAAAGAACGCTAACAGATTGGTGAGGCATGTTTTGCATTTTTTTGTAGTAAGGGCACAACAGTCTTCTGGGAAGTCTTGCGTCACGAATATTAGCCAGTTAACCCAGGTGTTTTTTCTTTACTCTTTCAGTGATTTTTCTTCATGGTTATAATGGCCTCATATCAGGCAAAATTTAAATAAACCTTTTCTGTAACGGGTCCAAAGTACTTACTCACACCGTCAGGCAGACACTGTCTCATAAACACGCTCTCTTTCATACACAGACACATCCCCATACTTATATCTGCGCACACACTCTCTCACAGGCCTATACCCCATCGAATCCAACCACGCTCTTAACTATGTTTTCACAGACACAAACACACACGCTCTCTCGACCACTCACACACACACTCACTCAGATGTATTCTCTCTCCCTTTATCTCTCTGTCCACTTCCTGCATGTGCACACACAAAATTCTTTGAGTTATTTTTTTTATTTGCAGAATTTTGATATAATGTTCCATTATTGTCAAAAATTGCACAAGCTGCTGGCAGTCAATGCGGGCAGTCAATACATATAATATTTTGTAAATTCCAATTTGGAAATAAAGCCAGTCCGATTGAAGTCTGGGATACGGAGAGAATCTGATCTCGCACCTTTAATGCATTGTCTGAGCGGAGATGCTAACTTTTGTTCTATAACCTTAAGTTATCTCGAGGAAGTGACTTATAGGAAGTTCTGGGTTTACACACTAATCAACCTGCAACCCACTCTAATAGATAAAAGACTGAACAAGAATTCAGCTTTGCTCAGCATATAATTTCAGTTTTACCGTACATTCTGTGACTTATGACTTTATAATCCACAACGCCTGTCAAACGAGTATTACACGAAAAGATAGAGCTTCCAAATAACCTGTTGGATAACCAATTGTTTTTTAACTTAGTCCACGGTCATCCAAAACCAGCTCGTCCGCACCGTGCCTCTCAATGAAGGCAAGCATGCCAAATGGCGTTTTCTTTTCATTCACTGAAACTTTGAGATTCGGGTCTCAATTGAGTTGAACTGAATCCCGAGTATGAAGAGTAAACTCTAAGAAGCTAATTATCCCGTTTCCAGGCAGTGTCTTCTCTAATAAAATCTAAAATTATGCCTCTTTGCACTTAATAGACATTTGCACATTCGGTAAGTGCGAAGCTTTATTCAGGAACCATCAGAACATTCATGAGCACTGGGAAAAGCACGTTAAATCCAAATCCTACTGAATAGACAGAGACGTATCCATACATTATGTGGTTTCTTTTTTTAGATTGGGCCTCTCTTCCATGAGCGACCTAAAACCGGGTTCAAACTGAGGAATTTCTAAAAATTTGTGAAATGTTGTGGAATACTTAGAAGTGATAATTTCTCCACTCCCCTTAATGGTAATGTGATAACGGGTGTAGGAAATCACAAAAGACGGTTCTCAAAGAAATACGCAGATCAGCTGATCAGATTAGACAAAACATTCATGCACATTTGCCACTAGTTTATTAAATGCTATGTCACTCAGTAATTCTTAGAGTGAATTAGAGGATGATCTGAACCAAAATATAACGCAGGTTTAGACAGATTTATAAAATGTTTGATTCATTTCCAGCGATTGAATTCGACAAATTTTCTCCGTGCTGCAAAGGAACCAAATACATTCCAGTGCATTTTGAAAAATAACATTTCAAAGGAGATTGGTGTCATTAGCTTGACTAGCATTTGTTGTACAAATTGCCTCAGAGGGCAGTTAAGGTTCGATCACATGGCTGTGGATCTGGAGCCAAAGTGAGGACAGTGGTCTCCGTCGCTATAAAACCTTATTAAATCACAATTTTGTTTGTTTACAATTGCCCTTCATTCCAGGAATTCCCCCATTTTCTTATTGAAAATTTCCCAGACCGAATTGAGCTGAAGAAAGATTATTTCACGTGAAACATTAATATCATCCTATAGATGTTGTCATATCTGTGCAGTTCTCTTTTCTGAAGTTTTGTCAGATTCTTTGTTGTATTGTGTTCTAAGTGAGATCATTCATGTTTGTGTCGGCTTCACACTCTTGCTAATCGAGTTCCACGTTTTTGAAATTCGGGTCATGATGACTGTGATTAGGCTCTACATGAATAATTCAGAACCATGTACTATTATCAAATGCATTAACAAAGATGTTACTAGGATAAACAAGAACAAGTAACTTTCTACAGGCAGGGTGTTTCAAAGAACTGTTTCTATTTGTTTTGTTGCACTTTTCATTGGTTTAGTTTCAATAGGTTCTTCATCAGCTGATCGGCCAACAGATCAGTAAAAACTTTAAGGCTGATGCATTCTCAAATTTCTTCAGTCAGAATTGTCAAGTATATAATCTATCTCGGGCTCATTCAGTGGTCTGCAGCATCACAGATAACAGTCTGTATGCAATTCGATGGACTTCACATGATATCAAGCAACGACAGGAGGCACAGGCTGCTGCAAAATCAGTGTGCCTTGATAACATTCCGACAATAGTACTGAAGACGTGTGCTCCAGGACTTGCTACTGCTCTAGCCAACCTCTTCCAGTACAGCTGCAACAGTAGCATTTACTTGACAATATGCAAAATTGCTCAACCATGTCCTGTACACAAAAGGCAGGACAAATCCAACCCAACCTACTCTCCATCATGCGCAAAGTGATGGAATGGGTCCTTAACAGTGATATTAAGCACCACCTGCTCAGCAAAAACCTGCTTTGTGACGCCCAATTTGTGTTTCGCCAGGGTCACTCAGCTCAAGATCTCATGACAGCCTTGTTTTCAACATGGAAAAACCAGCAGAATTACATAGGTGAAATGAAAGTAACAGTCCTGTACATCAAGTTCGCATTTAACAGAGTTTGGTATCACGGACCGCTGCACAAGGGAACATGGCTGTAGTTGTGGAGAGTCAATCATCTCAGCTAAAGGATATCTCTGCTTGAGTCCCTCAGGGTAGTATCTTATCTTCAGCTGCATCATCAACAACCTTCCCTCTGTCATAAGGTCAGAAGTGGGGTTTTTCACCAAAGAATGCATAGTGCTTGGCACTATTCGCGACTCCTCAAATACTGAAGCAGTCCGTGCTCAGTACCCGCGGCACCTAAGTCACCTCCTGACACCCCAAAAGTCGATCTACCATCAAGAGGCACAACTCAGGATGAATTGTATGGAATGGTCACCATTTGTCTGGATGGGTACACATCCTAAAACACTCAAAAAGGATCACACCATCCAGGGCAAACAAAAACCCGCTTGATTGGCACCACATCAACGAATATTAAATTCATCCAACTCTGGCTCTCAGTGAAAGCAGCGTTTCTCATCTGCAAGATACAACGCAGATATTCAGCCAAGATCCTTTAACAGCACCTTACCAATTCAGGACAACTTCCACCTAGTGGGACAAGAGCAACAGGTACTTGAGAAACACATCACCTGCAACTCCCTCTTCAACCCACTCAGTAACCTGGCGTGCAAATAAACCGTGGTTCCCTCAGTTTCATTGTGTCTAAAAGGTGGAATTCCCGCCCTGCTGTCATTGTGGGTCATCCCATTGCACTTTAAATGCAGCCGTTCAAGCAGGTAGCTAATTACCACCTTCTTCAGGGCAAAATGGGATGTGCTATCAATGCTGGCTAGCTGACAACACTGAAATCCCACAAATGAATTATAAATAATTAGATCATTCATCCAAACCATTCGGAAGAAATGGCACCAACAATACTCTTACACTTGCAAACTGACGTTAAATGTAGAAATACACATATCTGTCGGTATGTCCATAGAAATTGTGACAAATCTCTCTGCTATGGAGCTCACCGATCGTTTTGTATTTCTTGTGTAAAATGTTGAACTAGAGAGAAAGAGACTCTCCCCAATTTTCGACACTATTAGTTTTATTTTGCACTGTCCTTGTTTTCCTCGCGGAATTAACAAAGTCTAAAATCATGTTGCCATTCCTATTGTTGTCCCAGCAACATTCCTGACCGCCCTCTTCCTTACACCTCTCTCCTCTCCTCCTGCCACTTCCCTCCCATTTTCTCTTTCTCTTGGAACTGTCTTCTTCCTTTGCCTTCACACTCTCCCTCCTGCATTCGCCAGCCCAATTGCTCTTGGGCACTCCAAATTTCTTCACGTTCTCTCTGCATCTGTATCATTGGCCCACTTTCTATCTTCATCCTTCCTCCTTTACCTACGATCGTTTTCTTACGATTCTGTTACCCTCAACATCTCTTCACTGTTTCTCCCTCTGTCATGGAGTCCTTTACATATTTGTCTTCCTCATTTTGTCTCCCCATTTCTTTCCAATTTTGCTCTCTCCTTTTCCCTATTTCATTGCCACTCTCTCTGTCTCCCTCCATCTCCTTGTCCCTCAGTAACACAGACACATTCTTCACCGCCATGTCAGTTGCGACCATGGTCTGCTATCTCGATTGTGCTTCTTCAGAGGGCCGTATTCCAGTTTGATTCGGGCAACGCATTATTTTCCACGCTACTCATTCACCCAGGTCACGTTGAAAATTTCGTTCTCTAATTTTACAGCGAATTAAATCATCATCTGCCTTCCTATATTTGCTACCAATGTGTAAAGCCTTGCAATTTTCCGAAAGATGAGGCACCTTCAATGCAATGCATTTTTTCAAATCAGTCACTGCATTTACACCTGTGTGCGTATATCTGGAGGAATGCATCTCCCTATATGCGTGGGATTTATGTGAATGGTTGCGGTCCTGCATGTCCATCATGGGGTATTGGCATGTCTGTTCATAATTGTAAACATTTGTGTATGTCTAACATTCGCATCCCGACTTTGTCGCCATGCATTGTGTACGTTATAGAAGGTGATAAAATCATGAGTAGTGTGAAAGGGTAACAAGTAAAGATCGTTTTTCCGAGTTTGGTGTTTCGAATCTGCAGAGCATATGTTTAAAGTGAGTCTGTAAAAAGACCTGCACAGTAATTATCTCACACCCAGGGTGATGGGTGTAAGGAACACGCTCAAATGGCATATCTTGGAGGCGTGAATAATTGGTTTCATGTTTCAAAAGAGTTGAGGAGGCTGTGGACAAAACGCAGTCTAATGGGAATAAGTCGGATTGAGATGTTTGGTTGGCGATGTTGAGTTCGCCCGAAATGTCTTTTTCCGTAGTGCATGATTCTGTGTCTGTGTGTTCCTGTCTTTGTGTGTGTGCATGTGCATCTTTGTGTCGGTGTGTGCATCTATACATGTGATCATATGCATCTTTGTCCTTGTGTTTTGTGAATGTTTATGTATTGTTGAACATATCGATGTCTGTGTGCATCTCTGTGTCTGCTTGTCTGTGCATTGTCTTTGCAGTTGTTTTTGGAATCAATCGTGAGAATGGTAGTAATGTGTCTGTCCCTCTATGTCTATATATCTGTATCTTTATCTTGTACTTAATGTCTTAGTGGTTGGTTTCGTTCAGTCGGCAGGATGGTTGATTTGTGAAGCACTGTGGTTACAAAACCAATTACCACTGAGGTTAACATGAAGGTCACTACTTCTCCAACTCTCTCGTCACCTGAGGTGTTGTGGCACTAACGTTAAATAGCACTAGTCTTCTCTGTCTGACGAGAGAGCAGCACTCTTTTCCGGTAAAACCATAGCAACTCACATGGACTCTTTATAAAAAGAAGTTCTTGACTGCCCACGTCAAAGCACAAGTACCAGATCTTAGTTTTTTTTATTTGTAAATTTTCTAATGCAGATTTCATTATTCACCTTGAATCTCTCAAGTTCGTCTCATCGATCAGCCTGTACTTTGGGAAGATGGAATTATTCCAAACAATATGGATCTATTCCCATTCTCAACGATCACTCAGACCTCCAGCCCACGATTCATCGATGGCGAAATAGAAAAACTGAGAAAAATAGATGATTGACAGAACTAGATAAACTTCTTCCTTGTTTGTTTTGTTTTGGTGAAATGGCGGGTGCGAGGGCGCAAATTGTTGTTTTGCTTGGTGTTTTGTGCATTTTTGTTCCACAATAAAGTGACATGGTCTGATGTTGTTCCTGATGCCACGACTTTTATCTCGATCCATTTGCGATAGACGAGCTGTTGACGGAACACAGCAGAGTTTTGTTTTTGGTTGTTTGTTTCCTAATCGGCAGTTGACATGTTGAAAGAAGCTAGGACACCAGAAGCAGGAACACATAAGCAGTTGGGTCTGAATACTAGATTTATTTCATTGACTTTGAAGTCAAACATCTGCCCAGGCGGTATTCAAATGCACAATGTCTGTTCACTCAGCATATGGGTTCATAAAGGTTTAATAACATTTATAATAAAAGTAATGATAGTTTAGGATTAATAGTCGATACATTATTCCCGAAGGGCCAATCACCTTCGCCTTCATTATCAACCAGCAGTCAATTTTCCTTTTTAAAATATTCACTAGTGCATTGTGGACATTACTCGATTAATACAGAGAGAGGGAATGTGTGTGTGTGTGAGAGAAATGTGCGAAGAGAGATATAAAATGGTTGAACTTTGGAGACAACATGCCTGTGACAGCAAACAGAGTGAGAGAGAGTCTTAGAGTGGCCTGTTTTGTTGCTGATATGCTTGGGCGTGCTTTAGTAAAATTTAGATGAAGATTGTTCTGTCATCTTCCTTCATCAGGGTCCTCGTTACTTGCGTTCATGTCTGAACGCTCACAACTGAATAATTTCACATTCGGATCTCGAGAGTGGGGCAAGGCAGAGCGATGGAAAATCATACAATGGGAGGTAGCAAGAAGGTGGTAAGTAAATCAGAGAGCAGGGCAGGCGAGAAGGATATACTATCGATTAGCTGCCGCTGAAACCTCAACATCACTAACTTCTTTAACTTTTCATTGCTGGTCATTCACAGGACATTGGCGGCGTTGTCTGGGCCAGCACTTATATTCCAACGCCAGTTTGAGCATGTCGAGAGCAGGGATTGTGTGCGGTTGAGCTACTAGTTGATTTGCTGCAGTCAGACCCACACTTAAACATCAGGGAGGAGAAATGCAGAACTTTGTGTCAGTGATACCGAAGGAATGATAAATATAATGCCAAGTCAGGAGTGAGTGTCGTGGAGCAGAATTTGTCGGGGAGTAGTGTCTCTATAAATATCTGTCCCTTTACTCCTTCCAGACGTAAATGACCGTGGGTTTGAATAGTGCTGTCTACTCTACCTCTGGTCATGTTTCGGAGACATGTTACAGGTATTTTTAATATTAACAGGAAATTGTGATTCTATGAAGGTTGGGGCAGATATATGCAATGGTCTGTCTGCCATTTGTGATCATTGTGCACCACATGCCCTCTCTAACACCTCGCCCCAGGACATGATAATATGGTTCATACCGGTCAAACCTGAAATTCGACACATGAATCAGAAAGTGAGGAAGGCAGTGAGAGGCTTTCTTAACTCTTCGAAAAGCGGGATGCTTCCCTTCGGTGATTTGGCTGTAGTTCTGAGAAAGGGGAGCCTCCACATTCGTTTCGTAATAAGTTTAAACACAAGTGTCGCCTGTACCATGAGAAGGAGCACAATCAAGATGGACTTAAATTACAGTGACTGCAGTCAGTTTTCGGCACAGCCTAAGATGAAACACATGTTTAATCTTTCGTGATTCACTCAATGGCAAACAAACGTCAATGCAGAAACAATATGCATCTATCGAGCAACTCAATTTCATTATCTTTATATCATTCTATTCTGCACAGCCGTCCAGGCAAGTTCTATCCGATGGTTACAGCGAATAAAAGATCACTGATGCCCCAGTTTCTGGCATCAATTTTCACGAAAGCTTGTGAGAGGGAACCAAAAAGTTGTGTAACCAAGTTGATGTGTGTACCTTTCTAAAACTGTGAAATGGGAAAGCATTTTGTGATCACTATAAAAGGTGGTGTTATTTTCGGTATTGAGAATTAAAATGGATTTATGTGATCGGTTATAATCTATGCAGAAGCAGATAGAACTCTAATTGAAGCACTTTATATCACAGACCAAGCAGCAGCTTAAGACAGATACATTAGCCAATCAATTTTAAACAGGACCTTAGAAAACAAAAACTCATTAAAATTAAATCTGATGGATTTAGCAAAGGAGGATCAGTCCGATTATAAAAAAGTTGAATGGTCATCAAGCTTAGAGAAAATGGGGTCATTTGCAAAATTGTGAGAGAACCAATTGCATTCTGCCAATAGCTATTGGCTCTCAGGTCTTTGAGAAAGCACCATCGCTTTACCATGGCAATGTGCTAGACGATCTGAAGTTCTGACGGATATATCGACAGAGTGAGCATCCCTGATTGATTGATGCACAGAGAAAGCCTTCCTGACAGAGGAATCAGTGGAGAAGACGCAGAACGATCCAGAAGACAGGAAACACAGCTGTAATTTCGCGAGACTAAATTCCATTGTTTTACTGTACATATTAAATTTGTATTTATTGAAACAGAATACTATTAGATGTCTGCGTAATTCAGTAATAGTAGTTAGAGGGGAATTGTTCGCTTTGTTAAAATTCAGTTCATTTGTCCACGTTAGATTTCGTTGAATAAATTGTCACTCCCGAACATTGAAGTGAGAATCATTGATTTATTTTCCTGAAGTACACAAATTTGCTGCAAAACGAAGTCCACCTTTTATTACATTCCTTTTCAAAGATTAAAGGGAAAAATGCTTTCTTTTGGGTGATCAGGTTGTCATTCTGGAGGGTGGGGGGTGGTCAACTTCCGTTTTACAACAAGTAGGAAGACAAGGATTGCCTCTTCTATTGATGAGAAAACGGTAAATATTGAAAACAGGACAACACCAGGGAGAGGACGAGGAAAGTAATGGGGTCGGATCTGTCACTTGTGATTATCATGGGATCAAGAGTAGGTCATTGGTGGACATCCATTGGGGTAGAATGGTACTAAAAGGGAAAACTTGATCTTTTTCATTACAATTCAAGGGAAAACAACACAAATAATTTCAAAACAGACGTCGATTGCACACTCACGCAAAATTCCTGCAATCATTCATCAAATGCATAATGACTGAATGTTTGATTCGTAGAATGATCACTAGATTCGCAGTTCGAGACCACCAAGTTCATGATATAATCTGTGAATAATCGCACAGTCATGCACGCAGAGAACTGCATGCACATATGCATACGCACAGACAACCAAATGGACACATTGTGTAACATGCACTTTCATGCTCACGTGCACAAACACACCTGAACACAAAGCGATCTAATCCAAAATAATAATATGGAGACCTAGTGGAGGCTAATTTGTATTTCATCACATTACTCAACTGCTGGATTTTCTCTCGAATTGCAATTGTGACAGTGTGTAAAGGCTTATTTTTGTGCAATGTGTGTATTGTCTACAAAAAAGCAACATTCCCAGTGATACAACATCTAAGTCTCAGATAAAGGAACTCAGCAGTATTCATTGTGTGAAACTTCTGCAGTCTGCAAATCCTACGGTGTGGGGTAACTGGCATGTAGACAAACAGCACTGTGGAAAATCCCTATTGCGTACACTGATACACAGTATAAGGTATGAACGCTATGCACGTCAAAGAGGCTATGGACTATTGGCGTTATCACTTGAGTGTTAATCATTAGACTCGCATAAGCTTCTGGGGACTCGGTTCTAATCCAGCAATGAACGATGTTGGAAGTTGAATCCAATAAAATATTGTAATAAAGAGTCACATGATGACCATGAATCCATAGTCAATTATCACAAAACCCCACATGGTTCAAGAATGTTCTTGAGGGAAGGAAACTGCCATCCTCATCTGGTCATGCCTACATGTGACTCCAAGCCCCAGCGAAGTGGTTGGCTCTTACCTGTCTTCTGGGCTGCTCGTGATAGGCAATAAATGCTGCCTGGCCAGCGACGGCCTCATCTCGTGAATGAATGAAGACACAAAATCGCAATGAGATTTTGAAAACTTTCCGATCTTTACCATGGACAAATACAGCCTTTGTTTACGTTTGATAGACTGCTTTGAGTCCTGCACTGTGTGAGATTCGTGTTGGTGGCAATTTTTCAAACAAACCATTGATGTCCTAAATGATCCGAGATTCCTCATCCTCACATCCCCGAAATGGAAGTCTTTCTATCAATTTTGTCCACCTCCAGACTTTTCGCCATCTTATGTATCCCGGAGGAGAGTCAGTATTCAAATAATTCTCACCCAAAGAGTTACTCTTAAACAAACTACAACACGTAAGCTACTGATTGATTGTGTGTTAAATTTCACAGAATAATGTAAATTTCAAAGAATCCTGACAGCGTGGGAATAGGGCTTTCAGCCGAACAGGTCCACACCGACCTTCCAAAGAGTAACACGCTCGGAACCATTCCCCTCCCCTCTTATCTTATATTTGCATCCGACTAACCTACACATTCCTGAACGCTATGGCCATTTTAGCCTCTCCAATTTACATAACCGGCATATCTTTGGACTGTGGAAGGAAACCGGAGGAAAAGTACGCAGGCATGGAGAGAATGTGCAAACTCCAGAAAGACGATCGATTTCAACCCAGTTCTCTCGCGCTCTGTGATTGTCGTGCCAAACCCTGAGCAATCATGCCTAAAGTGGTACCACGCAGGAGTCACTATTATTAATCCAAGAGAGCATGGTTCATATCATACATATCATAAGAACTAGGGACGACAAAACCACCTGTAAAAAGCGGCAATATTTTGATCAGAATTAAGATTTGATCCTGTTTGTTTTGGTCATCGTTGTATTGGAGGAAAGTAGCATTACACTGTATTTTATTACATTGCAATACTGCACAGAATGTTGAATTTATATCTTTGCAAGAGGATGAGTGGTTAAGCCTAACTAATCGATTTTCTTTTCCAATGGCACTCGTGTGACCTTTTCTGTGCATGTCTTCTTCGAATGTTGCATCGCAGGATTGAGTATCACTTCAGCTCTTATAAACATGCCACTTTGCAGTTATCCATAACTGAGATTTAATTGTACTCATCTGCCTTCTTTGCCTTCTCCCCAACCACTTCCCTTCATCTGTAACTGTGATTACTAGCTGTACCCCAAAATCAAATATTTATTTGAAGCAGCTGTCGATATTTAACTTCGCTCCAGTGTTTTATCACAATAACTATGCATCAACCACGACAGCCATTGAGGGTTTACTAACATTGAAGCTGACTGGATGCAATTTGACTGGCTTGTCTACCCTATTTAAATCGTGACAGCACTCACTGATCATATCATGACTGCCCTACAATCACAGATGTCCAGAGTTTTTGAAATTGCTATGGGTCATTTTCATTACTTTTGCAACATTCCTGCTGAGTGACCTCGCCAGAACCTCATTCTGCTTTTTGTGCCCGGTCTCCCGTTTTTTATTGTCTCAATCTATCTACCTATTGTTTCCTTGCTGTCTCCAACTGCTAAGTTCTGATCTCTCTCTCTCTCTCTCTCTCTCTCTCTCTCTCTCTCTATCGACCTCTGCTCGCTCCCCACAACCCTTTCACCCTCCTCCGAATTCACTCGATATATTTTCCAGCTTCTCAATATTCTCCCCGGTGTATTCTTGCTTCATGCACGTGTACCACCATGTTGGAACTCTTGTCCAACTGATTACCTTCATACCATTACTGTTGTTGAAGTCGTGTAGCTCAATTGACTGGGTGTCTGATTTGCGATAAAGAGTGATGACAACAATGCATGTTTAATTCCTGTACTAGGCGAGGTCAACACCGTAAAAGAAATGCCGTTCGATCCCTCAAAAGTGTTGTGCCATTTAACAGGATTACGACTTTTCCAACATCTCTAATATTAATTTCCCCAACCTTTCGCTGTAACGATGGAGCCCAGATTAATATAGCATTGGTCTACCTCTAGCTTAAGCTATACTGAAGAATTCTGGCCTCACAGCGACTGTAACAAGGAGTTCTTCGCGTTCAGTTCTCTCTGAGCGAATAAATTCCTTCTCAACTCAATTTGAGATTGACTGCAACTTATTCTGAGAGTCTGCTCTTGACTCTTCAATTTCCTCCACTGCTTTAAAAGATCCCTTTGCTTTAGCCTCCATTCTCACGTGTTGTTTCCTGGTTGCTTTTCTTAAACTGCTCGAACTGTGTCTTTGTGTGTCCCACCTTATTGCAGTGAAAACATCTGAGTAGGTACGATCTCTGGAGTGTGGAAACACAACACGCCCTGGCCTAACAAGTCTCCCACCAACCCACAAAATAGTATCCCACCGAGGCTTCTTCAGCTCTCTATTACTTTACATTTTCCCTGACTAATTAGCCTAACCTCCTGCCAGGAAAACATGAGCAATTTAGTTTTGTCACGTCACCTAACGTGCGTAACTTTATTATTAAGAGAGAAAAGTGGAGTACCTTGAAGAAACCCACAAAGACACAGTGGGATTGTGCTAACTGTTCACTGGAATTGGACCTGGATATCTGGTGCTGTAAGGCAGCAGTGTAAACCACAGAATCACCATGCCAAGATCTTCCAACACATTTCCATCCTCTTTGTTTTTTATTTCTTTCCGCTGGGATAAATTTTTCCCTGTGAGAACTTAAAAAAAAATTAATAGAAGGATCGGCCACTCCCGAAATTTCTATCCATCACGAAAGGAAACTGCAGTCAGAAGTTGGATATCGATTTGTGCAGAAATGCGTATTCCTTCGCCATGTCGGCAGCTTTCTAATTGGTTTAGCTTTCTGTTGCTCAAACGAAGTTATTACCATTTTTGTAAGTGAGTTTTAAACTCGGCGAACATAATATGTCTCTACGTGCCTCATGTGTCTTTTCTGCGTTTATTGTTCTCATACATGAGTCGAAGTTGTTCTCTTTAATTCCTTCAAACTCGGTCTATATAATCTACATTTCAGCAACTGCAAATGATTAAATAGAATGAACTACTGACACTTATTTTAAAATCAATAAGTGACAATTTGTTTATTTAACTCTCCCATTAAACAAATGAAACTATTTATTAAGAAACCTTCTAACGATTAACTACGCCCGAAATAAAATACTTTAATTGTGTGCACTTCCAGTAAATGCAAGACCAACTCATACTACGAAAAAACATGGACTTCAAGACAGGTTACGTCTTCCAGAATGTTGCATGTCTTTTTGCATCGAATCTTCTTTCCGAAATGCCTTGCCCTCCGATTCTTTTGCCAGAAACTTCTCTTACTCCAATTCTTCTGTCAGAAGTTTATGTTTTATTTTTCTGATACACTTATGACCGTGAGTGGCAATTTGTCTCTCAAGAGAGAGGGAGCTAAGAGCTTGCAGCTCTGGCCAGTCGCAGTTAAGTCTGTGGCTCTGTCGAATTGTTCCATATCTTTCTTCTAACCATGATATCAAATCAATTCCCTGCAGTACTGGCCCTATGTTGTCAAAACATTCAGTTTTAAATTGAATACGTTTTTACTTTCTCAGGGTCTAATTTACGTTGTGTGTCTAAATTCAAACCAATTGTATTGAAATAACAAAACTGCTGCTTGCCATGCAAACTGTACTGCATTTCCAAACCATAGTTTCAGATTGCGTGCTGTCGTACATTTACAAACCTTAAATTTGCTGTTCACAGATGTCCATTTTTAAATCTAAGCACAGGGAGAAAACCAAAATCTTCAATTTAAGTGTCTAGGCAATGCTTTACCTATTTTACAGTTTCACAGTTTTTACTGACACCAAATTCCAACCTCCAACGCCTAATCTACGATTATGTTAGCCAACGTTACAAAAGCATTGGACAAGCATTATTGGCAGTCCTTTAGTGAACTTCTGAAATTAATCTTATTCCTGCGTTCGCTCGGATAAGATGGACACAGGTTCTCCGAGTGATGCATTGCAGTGAGTTGTCTTCGGGTTATGTCGCCTTCTATAGTGCTATGTAACTTTACTTACAGTTTAGTTTGATGTACTTAGCCCACAATAATCGACAAAGTACCGACTGCATCAGTTTCAGGGTGACTCACTGTCTCTGAAGATGTCTCGGGGATTAAATGGTACATTCAATCGCAAAGGTAAATACCTCTAAAGAGACATTTTTCTGACGATGCTGCTCCGTTAACATCGTTATGCTGTCCTTGGCGCTTTTCCCCTCAGAGATGTCACAAAAGCAGCAATTCAAAAAACTTTGGCATTGATGGGTTTTGGAGACAATTTGTTTATATCTAATAGATACCCCGTCAGGCAAAAAGCCTACCAGTTTTAAGAGACATCTTGTCCAACAAAAGGGGGTGACCAGTTCTCCCAGCTAAGCTTTTCTCTTGTTTTATTTTGTGCAGTCTGGCTGAAAAGACCATCAGAACCTTTCGAGCTGGCCAATCTCCAGCTGAAAATGAAGCATGGTGAGTTCGACGGAAAAGACAAGTAAAGGGCAACAACAAAGAAACAGTTTGAATTACAATTAATACAAGGAAAAAGAGAAAAAAGAAAAAAGAGACAGAAAGGGAGAAAGAAAGAGAGAGAGGAGAGGAAGGAAGGGACAAAGATTGCACATCGGATCTCAGCACCAACTCAAGAAAGTCAGCTGAAAAGGATGAAAGTGAAGGCTGAACGTAATCTTACTGTAAAAGAGAGTGAGGATAAGCAATCAAATAATAGAGAAAGGGCTGCTGAGAAACTGTTTAAAATGTTCAAAAATTGTATAGAATTGGTGAGAATGATGTGGAAGGCTTTTTCAACTACGTTTAAACGATGGCTAAAAGAATGTGTTGGCGAATTACCCATTCTGTCTTGTTTATCCAAACAAAATGTGAAGATAGACTCATTGAGGAATTCCAATTACAATCAGAGGAGGTATATGGGGTGTAAGAGGAGATGAAGAAAGCCATCTTAAGTGAATGTGCCAGAATGAGTTTGTGCCATAATCCTAAAAAAAAGAGTTTCAAGTATCTTAGTAAGGACGCTGGTCATACCTACATGCATATTAAAAGGATCAACAAACGAATTTTTTGGGGGGATATTGGCATGAAAATAAAGCAAGCCTATGATTCTATTACAGAGACGATTATTTTGGAAGAGGTCAAAACTTTTGAAGTAGTTAAGAAATCTTGCGGAAGCGCAGAGATCGAAAATAGCAAGATTAGCCACTGAAATGGCTCATGTTAATGAGTTGGTCGATTAAATCAAAGTTTGGCTTCCAACACCAATTTCAGTCCTTGAAAGAAATTGAGGATAAGACAAAAGCTCACCTAAAAAAACAAAATGTAGATTCCGTTGAAGATCATAAGAATGACATACCACAGAATAAATTGAAAAACCTTGAAGATAAAAAAAAGTTAAGTAACTCCGGTCTTTTCACTGCAATAAAGTTGTCCACAAGAAATCACAATGCTGTTGTTTTAGGTGAAGGAATCGGAAGTCAGATGAGCGAAAACAGGATAAGATTTTGAATTTTGGTGGAGTGATGATGGAGGCAAGACAGCTGCAGCAGAATGTGCATCTTGTACTGGGAGTGGTTCAAGAGTAAGTGACAGACCTTATCCAATCAGATGCCTGCACTGTTAGTGTTTACTTGCATAGGTGAAGAGCAGCAGGTAAAGTGTTTACACGATGAAGAAAGAGAGCATGCACTCAATGTGTGACACTGAAAGATATATACTTTTCAAGGTCTACTGCCTTAAAAGGTGTCAGTAACAGGATTTCACGTTGAGATAGGAAGAGCTGAAACATGAAAATGAGGTGAGAGTGTCCAGTGAAAACTGGAGAAGTCGTGTTAAGAGTACCGGACAAACTTCCAGCTCAAGAATAAATATGATACTTGCTATTGATATAGCTGTTTCACATGTCGGAATGCTGCCTGCTGTGTTGAGAAAGCGAGTGGAAATTCAGTTAACTCAATTATTGCAGGATGCAGATCAGGCGATTTTTTCCGTGTGTCTGGTAACAGCTCAGTTGAAATAGGAGAGTTGCAAACCTCAAGATTGAAGTGGAATTATCAGAGATTCTATTGGACCAGATGTTTGATAGAAATGAGGAGTATACAGATAATACAACAGATATTTTTATCACATATAAATGAACAAACAGATGAATGTTTGATGCTATTTTGGAAGACTTCTGAAAGGTTCCTCGGTGACTCATGGGATGTTGTCTGGCTGGCATGGATGGGAGTTCATCTGAGGACAGGCTAAGAGACCTGAGGTTGTTTTCATTACAGAGAAGAAGGTTGAGAGGTGTCTTAAATGAGATATATGAGACAGTCAGTGGCCTGGATAGGGGGGACAGTGAGAGCCTTTTTCCTCGGATGGTGATGGCTAGCATGAGGGAACTCGACTTAAATTGCGAGGAGATACATAGAGGACAGATGTGAGCAGCAGTTTATTTACTCAAGGAGTAGTAGGGCAGGAAATGTCCTGCCTGCAACAGTGGTAGACTCGCCAGCTTGAAGGACATTTAAATGGTTATTTGATACACATAGAAATGAAATGGAATAGTGGAGAATAGATAGTCTTTTGATTGGTTCCACAGGTAGGTGCAGCATCGAGGCCCTGAGGCCTTATACTGCGCTGTAATGTTCCATGCACTATGTTATATAATTGGATTAAACGGCATACATGAAAACAAATCCGAATTTATCCACAACTGTAACAATTTTATAAATCTTATCTTCATGAGGACAGTAAGAATATTACATATTCAATCAAATGAGAGATTATCAGACAGCCATTTCATGTTGACAGTGGGTTATTTGGAATCGCTACAGAGTGGAAACAGGGCCTTCAGTCCCACTGCGCCCCGCAGAAGAATAATCATCCCAATCTCAGCCCTCGTTATTATACACATACTCCGGACTAATAAGCCAAACAGACACATCCCCAAGGACTACTGAACAATTTAGCATGGATACTTCATCACGTATTCATAACGTTTGAATTGTGGGAAGAAAGCAGAAATCTAAGCAGACACTAGCAGAATGTCCAAATTCCATGTCTAAAATCCGTGTCCCTGGCATTGTGCATCAGCAATTTTCACCACTGAGACATCGTACAACCTAAATGTTATAGAACAGACGTGTGTGAATGGCACATGAGCTACTGTAAGGGAATTACTCAAATGTGTCAAAACCACCAGCAAAAATATAAAAGCGACCCTGTACTGTCCTGGGGACTGCACAGTAATGCAATTGAATTTTTCCAGGCATGTCATGTTTATCCATTAGTAAGTAAACCACAGGCAATTTTAAAAAACGACACACCCTAAATACCTTTCACTGCATTTAAGGAACCTTTCACATGAATCTTAATTTATTGCATCGGTTCTCTACTTGAATAAAAACTGAGGACCAGTATTTGCTAATAATAATGGACGTTTTCACTAGATTTACAGAGGCTGGTCCATGACACATATGACATCGAACAGAATTGTAAAGGAGTTACTCAATGTTTTTCACGAAATCCTGAGTGCCCACAGAGATACAATCAGATCAAGGGTCAGATATTGCATCAGAATTATTGAAGGAATTCAATAACAGTTTCTGAAGAAAACATTTCAAATTCCCTATGCATTATCCAGATCTGCAGTGAGAGCTCGAAATGTTGCATCGGACATTTTTGAACATTTTGAGAGCTCACAATCAAGACTATCCAGATGATTTCAATAAAGGAATTGCATTTGTACTTGTTGCATTTGGGAATACACCAAGTCAATCTACCAAACTGCTACTGGGCATCAGCTGATAGTCTTAGTGATAGGGGTTAATAGAACTCAGTGGAAAGAAACTTAAATGAGGTGAACTATTTGATCAGACCTGGATTAATGTTGCTGGAAGAGCACATCAGTTCAGGCAGCATCCCAGGAGCAGCGAAATCAACGTTCAGGCGAAAGCCCTTCATCAGAAATAAACGCCTTTATTCCGGATGAAGGGCTTTTGCCCGAAACGCCGATTTCGCTGCACTTTGGATACTTCCTGAACTGTTGTGTTCTTCCAGCACCACTAATCCAGAATCTGCTTTCCAGCATGTGCAGTCATTGTTTTTACCTATTTGGTCAGAACTCCAGATAGAATGAAACCTCACGGAGTGTGTCATGTAAATATGCTCAAAAGGTATTTTGACGGGGAAGGAATTCAAAGAAGACTGTGTCATTGGGTTCATCACAGAGGGAAGAACCAACTTCAGAGGATTCTGAATTGGACTTTTTTTCAAATTTAATTGTACACTTGAGAAATTTTCAAGAATTGGGATAAATCATTGAGTTTCTATCTGTTGGAAAATCAATTAGATTAGTTACAGTGTGGAAATAGGTCCTTCGGCCCAACAAGTCCACACCAACCTGCTGAAGGGCAACACACCCAGACACATTCTCCTACATGTACCCCATTCACCTAACACTACGGGCAATTTCGTTCAGCTAATTCACCAAACCTGCATATTTTTAGACTGTGGGAGAAAACCGGAGCATCCAGTGGAAACTCATAAAGAAACGGGGAGAATGTGCAAACTCATCGCTGTGAGCCAGCAGCGCGAACTACTGTGCCGCTGTGCCACCCACGAGATCGAAATGATTTGAAAAAGTTATTAAAGTCACATAGGAGATATGTGGAAATGATCTGGAATATAATAACTTAATCCTGCATGATTAAACAACAGCCTAATAGGCATAACTCTTTAAAGTTGACACAGACTTAAAAGGAGATTGAAAACATATGCTAAGATGACGTAATGGAAGTGTGTTCCAATGACTGGAGTCCGCTCATGTTCATGGTGATAAAAAAAATAAAAAGGACCCCAATTGTTTTGTTTGAAAAAGCGCAAATTCAGTGTCCCCACAGAGACTGAAACAAACTGATTCGCGTTTGGTAGACTGTGTTGAAAAGGCGGGAAAAAAACTTATTTTACTAATTTATATTTCCTCAGAGGATACTGGTCAGTTCCTGTGTCCGAAAGAGTGAAGGCAATTTCGGCTTTTATACTGCCAAATGGAAAATATCAATTGAAAGTCATGCCATTTGGTTTAAAAATCCACCTGTCCCATTTCAGAGACGAACACATCAGATCATTTCATTTTTACCAACCTTCGCCATATATATTGATGAGCTGGTGATTTTCAGGAACACAGAGATGAAACATTTTTAACATCTATCAGAATTGTTCGACCCACTTCGGGAGGCACGATAAACCTACATAAAAGTGAAATTGCCAAAGTCCAAATAAACTCCCTGGTCACTTGATTGGACAGAGACAAATGGCCCGATGGAATGCATAAACAAAGGCAGTTGGGGAGTTTCCCATGCCATCGACAGAACGAGCAGTACTATGATTCCTGAGTTTGAGTGAAGTTATGAAAACTTCATCACAAAATTTAGCAGTGTGGCTGCTCTGTCACTGACTTGCTCAAGAAACTGAAAGGGTTTCATGCAACAGTGGACTTTCAGAAAGCATTTCATAGTCTAAACGCTATGTTAACCATTGCCTCAGTAATAACCACAGCTCATTATGCAATCTCTTTCAAGGTGGGATCGACGCAAATGATGTGGATCTTTTTGGTGTGGTCTTGTAACAATACGAAGAGAAGATCGAGGGACATATCCGGTGTATTTTTTCTAGGAATTCGGATGCCCATCTTCTGAAATATTCGCCAGGAGAGAAGGACACTTCGAGCTTGGTTTTGTCATTCCAACATTTCATTATTTATGTTACCAGTCATCAAACTGACACAATCATATATGCTGAATATAACTAATGTGGAGAAATATAACTTTTTTCTTCAAAATGCCATACTGCTCAGATGGAGCTTGTAGTTACACACATTCAATTTGAAAATTCCGCTTGTCACAAGATGCGAAAACGTGATTGCCAATACATTGTCAATCTTGAATGTGAAACTGAGGCATTCAGTGACAGGAGTGAGACGGACTGTAGAAGAATGTAATGCACGTTTGCATGCTTATAGCCGATGTAACGAATATTTGTGTTGCACTTTATTAGCTATTTAAAATTCAGTGATTTTAAAATAAAGCTATCTTTGGCATTGGTGGGTCATTCTTTTCTTTAAGACAAGTGTTGTGATGATGATGCTCCTGGACAAGGTTAAGCTGTCCGTGACATTGTTTGAGATTGGTCATAAAAGTAATGATACCAAACAGTCTGTTTCGGATGGACTTCAGAGCAAACTGGTTGTAGCTAACAGATATTACCTCAGGCAACAAACTCACAAGATTTCAAGATATCTCTTGTACAATGAAAGAGGACGCATATCGATTGCCACATTATGTCAGTCAAAGAAACATCCTACTGAGGGTGTTGCAGTTGCTGCTTTCTTCGTAAAAGTGTTATAATTTCTCACAAAGTAAATACTATCGATTTCGTCTATCAGGAAATTAGCCGGCTGCAACAATTTTGTGCAGCATCTGCGGTATTCTTCTTGAAATAATCTGTAATCACGCTTTACCTCTACCATACGTTTTATTGAACGTGACAACATCTTACGAAAACGTCTATTAAATGCAAGACCGAAATCTCTCTGAACTAACCACATATCTTCAAATATTGTCACACATTTTAATCTTGGATGACAGGATACTTCATACAATTGACATTGTGGTTGTGTTTCTTTACCAGTCCTATCGGTCCAAACCATTTCAGTTAGCCATTCTACTCCCAGTGCTACGTGTTTTTGTATCTCTTCTGCATATTTTAACTATATGACTTCTGTTTTTCATAATACAATAGCTTATCTTAGCAAATGATGTCATGCACTCTGAATATGCCAATCATTGTACTCTTCTACAGCATGCTCTTCAATGTACGCTAAAACACTATTTCAACTCCACGCCCATTTCTTTGGACAAAAGGCCTCTCCACATTCGCAGATGCCTTCACCGATTTCCAACAGTCTCCTTTCACCTGGCACCCTTCCTTTAACCTTTTTAGCTACACTCGACCTGTTCATGGTGAATTGTCGACACGACATTGGTCTTCTCAATTCCTCTTCCTTCCCTTCACAACACAAACTATCTCACTCTGAATTGAAAACACTCCTTGCTCTCAGATTCAAAACTAACTTCACAAAGAAGCTTGCTGCCAAGTCTGGTCCTGCTGAGTACTGACATCAATATTGCAGACGCCGGGTGCCAGATCTCAGACACTTCCTCCTATCTCCCATAGGCAATAATCTTCCCAACGAACAGGATACCACAGTGTCTGCAATTGTCACTAACCTTGCTTCATCTGGTGACCTCCCATGTAAAGCCTTCAAACGCATCATCTCCCAACCATGCAGAACCCACTTCTGCTTTCTTCCCAATCCCCACAAACAGAATTAAATGGGCAAAACTATTGTTTCTGCCTGCTCGGGCTCCACAGAACTCATGTGCTCCTTTGTCAAATCAACTTTTCTCTCCATATTCAGCCCACTTTCACGGTCATCCAATAATCCTCGGCCATGTTACCTCAGTTTCAGAACTTCAATTCCTGACCACAGGCTTGACACCATATGTTTTGACGGAGCCTTGAACGATAACCGTTTTGCTCCCTATGTATTCACACACGTGTTTTCTGTCAGGACACTTTTCCATTCTACCAGTTCCTCTTTCTCTGTTCTAATGATGAGAACCTTGTTGGCGGGTGTCTCTGAAAAATGACATTCATTACTCAATCGAGTATTGCACAGCGTTGCAGTTCACACGGTGCTTAGTTGAATCTGCATCATCGCTCACATTTCAGCCCCACTTCCCTCTCTTCCATCCCACTACAATTCGACCAACATTTACATCCACAAGACGATTACCTGCCACTTCTCGCAGCTACAGCGGGATAGCAACAGCAGAAATAAATTTCCCTCCCTACAGTTGTTTTCCATCTCCAACATCCGTTCTTTTCTGGACACCCTGTTCTTCTCCTTCCTCACTCCCAGCACGTCCGTACAGGGTCGAGCACGAGCCCTTCAATTTCAGAACGTGCAACTCCTGCCTCTTTATTTTCTCATTCTTCAACATCCAAGATTCCAGATACACCTGGCTTAATCTGTAACTCGTTTAGTCACTGTGTTCGCTGTTCACAATTTGGTATGCTGGCCTTGGGGAAAAGAATAACAAACTGGTTGACCACTTTCAAAATACCGACGTTCAAACAAGAAAAGAGCCTATGCTTCCTGGTTACTTCAAAACACCTCAATATTCACTGGACAAAATCTCTGCCTCAGTCATCCTGCAGTGCTCCAGCAAAGCTGAGTGCAAGCTGAAAGGATTGAAGTTCTTTTACCACGTGGGATAGATGCAGCATTCTGTGCTTAATATCGAGCTTAACAATTTTACGGATTGAGTAGCTATCCTAAAGTAGTTGCCAACCATTCACACCTATCCATGTCATCACATGGTCAACTCACAGACACGACATTTTGTCAGCTAATCATCGTCCTATCAGCAACTCTTCATTCCCTCCCGGACTGACGTTTTACTACTCATTTGTCTGTCCCGCACCCTAGTTTCTAGGCAAGACATTCATTTCCTATGTGCCATTAGTGCTGAAGAAGCGTTAATGAAACCGAACCGTTCACTACGATTTCACTTCGTAGACGCTGACAGAGCAATCACGACATCCAGACATCTATGGTTTTGGTTCAGTTTTTCGGTATCCGCATTTATTTTGTTTTTTTTCTCTCATATAACGACACCCGACTTATAATGTGCATGAGCTCTTCTCAGCGTCACCACTGCTCATCCTTGGTTCATAATTGCTTATTATCTTCCAATGTTGTGCATGAAATAACGAAGTTGTTTACAAATTTACGTTGGTCATTCATTTCCGATTCAAAGTGCCACCAAAAACAATCATTATTTTTCTTTTGCCAGTTTAATAACTCAGAATTCTTCCATTGCTTGCTTGTTATTTCCTTACCTTTACACACCTGCTATGTCATGAAAAATCCCCCGCCGAATAAGCCTATCCCTGCAGCTAAAACACTCTTCCGTGTGCAACACCCTTCTTTAATCTCTTCTGAAGCCTTTTAAGTTGACAAAATTATTCCAGTAGCAGGATGAATACAACTGAACAAAATTTTCTCAAAAGTGTGTCCCCACCAATGTCCTACTCAGCTATAACCTGACATCTCGAATGTGAACACTCCGGAGGTAGAAATGTTGCTGAGCGAGCGTCACCATCATCCCGTGAAGGAAAGCAGAATACAGAATAAATAAGCTTTACTTTCTGGGACAATCAACTACAGATAAAGGAAGCACTTAATCTTTATTTTCACCATAATTTCTATGCTTTCAAAGCAACTAAACTCTTGCAGCACACATTATCTCTCCATAAATCGACTTCTGTCTCATGGTCTTCAGTCATATGTATCTCATTTGTTTTTTTTTAGATCTCCAGCCGCCCAGGGATTTTTTAAACGTTTTAACCACGAAGGCCAGAGTTATTCTAAACAAATGAGACCAAGGCAGTGTTCATCTCACTGGCTCAGTTCAAACACCCACGACACTCGTAAAGTGCAAAATATGAAGCACCTATCCTTGTTGTAATTTGCCTTAGATCAACAATTCACACTTACTGCACCCCTGCTTCTTGTTAAGGTTCATTGCACATATGCTCTTATCGAGAAATCCAAGAGGTCTGTAACAATTTCAGATTACTTTTTAGATAGGCAAAAACAAATTACATATTTTGTTGTTCTGCCAGAAGTTTTTCCACAACTTCTTTTTTAGGAAAAGAGCCACTCGTGTGCTTTCTTCCAAGCATGGATCCAAATTGATAATCCACAGTCTCTATAAGTCTGCACAGTCTCTGCTCGATGACAAAGGGAATAACTGCTTTTGCCTTTGCAGTTTTGAATACATTATTCCTTTCATCAATAATCTCCCAACACTTTGCCTTGAAGCACATGTAATTTAGCATTTCATTGCAGGACAGACTTTGGTAGCTTTATTCTCACAAAGCCAGCAGAATCAGCTCTCAGGTTCACACTTTCTCCGGTGTCTCATCATGTTTTATTGGTCTTCCCGTTGTTTGTTCCTTTCCTTGCTATTTGGAATTCATCTTGATTGCTGCCAATTATAATTACATGACTTGTAGCAATCCAGAATGTTTCCCCTTCTTCGCTGTTCTATCTATTAATCACTTTTTTCTGTAGAAAACGTGTTTTATGAAATAAACCCTAACTTTCATTTCATTCCCCATCTGCCATTTTGAAACTATAGCATTACCTTATGTTTCAAATGTTTCGTGGGTTGTCTTTTTCTGAATATTCTGACAATGATTTCATGCTCTCAGAATCTGTCTGTTTTGAATGAACCATCTCCATTCGTCTTTTGTTTTTTTTGTTTTACAAATAGCATCTTCGAAAGTCCACATGGTCTCATATATAAAGTAGTTATTTTTTTCTCTCTTTAGATTCGCTTACGCATTTTCTCATTTACATTTAACTTGGTTATCCAGCTTTATTGTCATTTGTTTTATTTCCTCAACAAATGTCTTCAGCAATTCATTCTAATTTTGTCTGCCATTAATTTTTCGCAGTCTTGATAAATCGCCCTTTCTTTGTATCTTACTGTTTCTACATGGTTTTCTCTACAGTACATTTTCTCCTGCAGACTTTCAGCATGCCTGACCACAACCTATGCCGGGCAGGATTGCTGGTAACTATGTTTTCTGCGATTTGCCCTTCCATCTGATTTGCTGTGCCATCGCTTCACAATTCCCTGCCTTTGACACTTCTTTGCAGCTGTATTTATATGTTCTTGTTTACTCATTGTTCATATTGCATGTTATAAATTAATTTATTGTTTTATTTTCAGAATGAATTGCACATTAATATCATACAGCAAGATTTTGACGACTTTTCCTTAATTGCGTCAAAACCTTGGACCTGTCTTCGTCACCTTGTGTCTGTTAACACTCCATTTGCTTCATAATTAGGGGCAGGTTTCGTTCTTGAGCTTCGTTAATGTGTCCTGAGAACTCATCTGTCATGTGGGCTCCACCATGTGCCATAGCCTTAATGTATAAGAGGCATTATTGCAGCGAGCCAGTTTTCTGTGAAGCAATACGAATTCGTTTACATTGTTTGTTTGGAGGAATATTGATTGTAATCCTCTTTCAAATAATTATTAATGACGTTCAGAAAACAATTATATTGTGAAGGACCTTTGAGCAGAGGAGCAGGATTGAACTATTTAGCCGGTTGAGACACCAGCGTAAGTCAATTACATTGTAACTAGCGTGTTCAGCTCAACCCAACTGTCTTGTAATTGCTGACATGTTTGCTGAACAGAACAGTATCAAGGTCAGCTTTGCAGAACTTGAAAGAAATAGATACTCCACCATCTCCATAGAAAGAAATGCCCAAACTCTAACAACTCTGAGACAAATTAATTCCATCAAAGTACTCTTAATAAAATGTTGGCGTTGAGGCTGTCAGCAGATATCAATCAGCCTGTCTACCTTTATGTTTCACAACACAGTAAACTTAAAACGTTCAATGCCGCCCAATCCTGACACGAGTGGTTCTGAACTAGACGTGAGGAATAACTAATTACAGGAAAAATTATCCTCCTCCACAGCATATAAATAAAAACGTGGAAATTTATTAATCAAATTCGATTGCTGAAGTAAACCTAAGCAATATAACAATCCAACTGGTCTATGCTGTCAAACAAAATGGCCTTGTTTGCATCATCACTCTCTCAAAAACTTGACAACCAAGCAACCCAGTTAAGGGATAAATAAAATAAAGTAACACAGATGGTCAGATTTCTTCTGTGGAATTCACGATTGTTTGTTTGACAGGCATACATGCAGTTTTGGAAATTTTTGGTTGTGAGTTGTTTCGTTGAGGGTCACCTATCTTGTTTACTTAGATAAGTGCAGTCTGACATATAAATAAGCATTCTATTCTTTATGTTTCCAAGATCTACAAAGGGGAGGTTGCACAAGCGTTATCCTTCGTAGCATAACATTGAAAGCCATGTTGCTTATCATACAAAGCAATCTGACATCCAATAATAAGTGACTACTCACTGACCGAACGATCGGCAAATCCACAAGGTCACAATTACCATTTAACATTTCGTCTTCTTGATAACGAAGTATTTTCAAGACATGCTGAAATACTTCCTACATACTGACACAATGACATGCTGAGGGCCAATTTTGCGACCTGCTTAAACATAACGCTCTTTCTTGCTGATAAAATATCTGGTGAACGTTTTTGTCAGGAATCAAATCTTTTCATCTATTAGGACTGACGCACGGCAAACAATAGCTAGATTGGTCTATATTTCTTTTCATAAACAATGCTTCCCAGAGTTCAAACACCATATTTAAAATATTAAATACGGATGACATTAATGTCCGTATAGTTGTGAATAGTGCTGAAGATTATTGTAGGTTACAATTGAACAATGATGACATGCAGAGCTAGGCTGAGAGGTGCCACGTGAAGTTTAATGCGGATAATTGTGAGGTGATTTACTTTGGAAGGAGGAACAGATTTGCATTGCATTCGGCGAATGATAAGATTCTTGGTATTGTAGCTGAGCAGAGAGGTCTCGATGTCTATGTTCGTAGATCACTGAGAGTTGCCACACAGGTTGGTTGGTTTGTTAAGAAGGCATGTATTGTGTTTGTTTTTATTAGTAGAGGGATTGAGTTGAGTAACCATGAGGTCATCGTGCAGCTGTACAGTCTTCTGCCGGCCCACCTAGAGTACTGTGTACAGTTCTGGGCAAGATACAGTAGGAAGGATCTGCAAGCTTTGGAAAGGTTTCTGAGGTAATTTGCTAGAATGTTGCCTTACGAGGAAAGACTGAGGGTGTTGATGCTGTTTTCAATAGAGAGAACAATGTTGTAAGGTCACTGGGTTGCGACATTAAGGATATCAGAGTGTTGGATCGGGTGGACACGCTGGTCCCCTTTTTTCGTCAGATGATGATGGCTATCACGAGGACACACAGCTTTAACTTAAGGGGAGATAGAGACAGGGTGATGTCCGAGGTGGTTTCTTCACATAGAGAGTAGTAGGGGCATGGAGCAGAATGTCTGCAATAGTAGTAGCCAAATTTAAGGGCACTTAAATTATCATTGGATAGACAAATGGATGATCATGGAATAGTGCAGGTTATGTAGGCTTCTGATTTGGTCACAGGTCGACCCATCATCGAGGGCAGAAGGCATTGTACTGTGCTTTAATGTTCCATGTTCTATGTTCTCCGTCTTCTATATTAACTCACAAAGAGATTACTTCTGCAGCTGTCCATCCAATCCAGTTTTTTCCAAAATTTTGCCTGCGATCTCCACGTAATTGAAGACATGCTCAATCGGATCAAACCACCCTTCCAACAAAATGAAAGTATTCCAAGAATGAGTAGAATGAAACTTCATGGCAGAAATAGTTTTAAACACTTCCTTGAAAATAAGTATTGGTGCGAAACGTGTATGAGAAAGTGCCACTTCATGAGAGAAAACACAATATTAAAATCCATTTTAATAAAATATCATTAGAAAACGTGTTCTGAATCGATCGTTATTAGAAGCAACCAATGGACAAAGAGTGTAACAGTATTTGGTAGATTTGAATCTAGGTTCAGAAAAACCTATTTACAAAGGCAGATATCCAGTGAGTTTTGACATTTCCATGCCAATCTCTGGAAGTGGGATATGGAACTTCAAAGGTCAACTACAAGTAAATTTGTGTTAAACGTGTTAAAATGGTCAGTTAATGAAATTGCTCAATTGAACAAATGATAATTGGTAGGGTACAACGATGAAATGGAACAGAAACATTATAGAATACCCAATCATTTTGAAAATGTGTAATACATTATGAGAATGTGCGGCTAAAGCGAAAAAAATGTTGTAAGACTCATTACACTAAAGAAAGATTTTGTGAATGGAACAAACAAATGATCTGACAGTGAGTTAAAGGAATTCAGAAAGAAAGAAATAAACACAGATTCATAGAATAAGTTATCAAAATGCTGACCTTGAAATGATGCAATGAAGAATGCAACGTCTCTCACAGCAGTTTCAAGCACATTACAGTTTTATTTTGGTTGGAATTTTAGACTGTGTTAATAAAGGAATATAAGGAGACGTTTTTAGAGCATATTTGCCAGGGCAATTCTAAAACTGGTTAGGTTGAATTGTAATGATATCATACAATTTACGACTCATAATTAACTGTGATGAAGATATCAAAGTTGATGGAATTTAATACCTGACATTCTAAGCAGAGCTTGATATCCATGATTTTGTCGATTCTTTAACTGCCAAAGCATGCAAAATAATGGGCCTAGATGCAATTTTTCAGGGCTTCTCGTTAAAACAGAACACAGGCAGAACTACTTCATCCAATAACAGTCAGTCGTGAAAAACTACTTCAGACATTGGAGGCATCTTATTTGAATATATAAATGTCTAATTTAAAGAAAATTCTGAAGATCACCAGAAGAAAGTATTTTGCAGTGGGTGGGAAACTAGAGACACTGCATCATAGAATTAAGCCATTTTCTGTTCAAATGTCAAGTTCAATTCCATTTGCCAAGTGCATCATTCTGATCCAGGATATTTCACTAACCAGATTAACGTTATTATGTTGTAGTTTGTATTTGAAAATATGACATTAGATGTATCAGGTGGCTGCCTGGCCCCAACGAACGGATGTGTGGCTAACTCGACAAAACACAACAAGCATAAACGGATTTAGTAAAGTTTGCCACGATGTAACGAGTAGTAAGCAACTGCGAACCATGATAATACATGTCTGGTTAATAACTTATATAAATAATTCAGATAAATAATAGATAATAGGGTCATAATGTTGCTGGACGGAAACATTATAAACATTGCATTATGAAGAGTTCAGAGATCAAAGCGATATTCAATATATTCAATGCTTGGACAAATATGCTGTAAGTGTAGCAAAATGGGAGAAGACAGAAATTGACCATTTTCACGGGAAGGATGGAAAAGAAGAATGGCAATTAACGGCGTAGTATTGTACAAATTTGCAGACATATTTGCGTGTTCTCTTACATGAACAGCCATGCGTTTCCATTCAGATACAGACATTACTTAAGTTAGCTAATTCAGTCGTATTTAAGTCCAAATGGGACTTCACTTTAAGGGAACCGTGCAGGCGAGATCATTTTGTTACAGTACATCCAATATTTCAGTTATCCTACTGTGAACTCATATAGAATTAGGTGTTCTCCAAGTCCTCGTAAGAGTGAATGTAAATGACCCTCAGGCAGTTTTATAACCATAGAGACCGACAGCACAGAGACGGACAATTTGGTTTAAATTAGCTCATGCCCACCATCATGTCCGTAAACGCTGAACTCCTTCCCCTGCACGTTGTCTGCATCTGTTTAAAGCCATGTTCTTTGTCCAAATTCTTTTCAAATATTATTATTATATCCACCTCAATTACATCCGTTGGCAACTCAACCATCTGCATACCAGCCTCTGTTTAACAAAGTTGCACTTCAGCATTCCTTTTATCCTTTCCTATCCAAACGTAAACTGATTTCCTCAAGGAAACCTGGTGAAAACACTGAGTGTGTTCATTGAATTCATGCCTCCCATGAACCTATCCATTTCAATAATATAGCCCTCTTCATACCCGATGCACTTTATCTGTTAAAAAACCGTTCACTTTTCCAACCTTTCTCGATTACTCAGATTGTTGAATCGTTCAACACCCTTGAAAATTTCTTCCAAATTCCTTTCAGTTTACTGACATCCTTCCTTTGCCAGTGTCCAAAACTGAACATAATACTTCAAATGCAGCTCCAACAATGTCCCAAATAACTGCAACATAACGTTCCAATTTATATAGTCAGTGCTTTGAGTGATGAATCCTATTGTGGGAAAGATGATTCTTTATTGTTTGGAAAGGCAATTGTGTCGCAATTGTATACCCCGAATGTTGCTTTCTACTTTTCTGTCAAAATCTCAACACTTTCCAGATCTTGCTGAATTTTGACATAGATTATTGCAGCATCTGAGCAGTTGTGAAAACTGCATAAATTTTTGACTATGGATGAGGAGTGTATCTGTACTGATCCAGATAAACTGAGAGAGAGTATTTCAGAGTGGACAGTCTTGAGAGAATAATGAGATGAATAATTTTTGGAGCATTGCCTCTCTCTCACTTATTCGTGCACTTACTGTAATTGCATGTGTCCAGTTCAGTTTATGGTTTATGCTAGTCGCAATTTGCAGTTAAATAGGGATTGTGATGTTAATGCCATTGAATGCCAGGGAACAGTGTTGTGATTGTCCATTTTTAAATTTTGTCGTTATCTGGCATTTGTGGCGCAAACATTGCTTGCCACTGGTCAGGCCAGGCCTGGATCTTCTCCAAATCTTGGTTCATTTGGCACGGGCTGCTTCAGTACACGAGGAGTTGTAGATGGTGCTGAACATTGTGAAATCATACGGGAGCATCCCCACTTCTGACCTTACGATTAGAAGAAAGTTATTGATGAAGCTGCTGACTATGGTTGTGCTAGGACATTCCTCTGTCCAACTCTGTTGTAATATCTTGGGGCTGAAATGACATGAACAAACCTAGACATCTTCCTTTAGATATGACACTATACTCTGGAGACATTTTTTGTATTGTAGTTCACTGAGGGTCTGCGGGGTCACATTCATTCAGTTAAGTTGATGACAGCAAGGGCGGTTATATGGACTCATCTCTAACTTCAGCTCGTCTGCATTATTTTTGGATCATCAAGCTAATAAGGTTAGCAGATGGTGGAAATGAAGTCAACAAAAATGATAAAGATATTATGAATTATGTTCTCCTTTATCCCTTTGTTGATCTTTCGTTTCTTCACGTATCAGAAGAAGACTTATGGGAATGATATTGGTCAGACGAGATTAATTTTGTTTTACGTGTATATGATATAGCCAGTTGATGGGTAGATTTTGGTGTTCTGGTTGTATTGCAATAGTTTTGTTTAGTAGCTTAGCAAGTTCTGGAACGCAAAGCTGCATTTGTCATTGCTTGACTATTGACAGGGTGAAGAGCCTGTCATATTGACTCGTTGACTCCAGAGATTGCCTGGTATTAATTGGAATGAATCGAATAAACTGAACATACTGAGTACTTCGGGAGGACGCTGTGATGAATTATCCGCACAGTACTTCAGGCTGCAGATGTTTTCTTCAAATAAGTCAGTCTTTTCTGTTGCACTGATGGATTGTTTCCCCCTGTGAGTGACTATAGGCCTCCCCTCCACATCATGAGTAATTCAATTCGATGCAGCTTTTCACAGATGATGAGGGATGTGGCAACTGCAGAGCTTAGGTCGATCCATTGGTTGTGGCATCATCTAACTCTGTCTATAATTTGCTTTTCACGCTTTTGTTCGCATGTGCAAATAGTTATGTGTTGCAGCTTCAACAGACTGGCACTTCATATCCTGTTATGGCTGTAACTGCTCATGGCATAGCATTTTGCGCCCTTCATTGAACATGTGATAATCATCTGGTTTGATGTTAATGTTAAAGAACGGAATTCCATGTGATTGCAGATTATGTGCAGTCCCTACACACAATAATTTTGCTGCTGTTGGTGGCCCGCTGTGCCACAAGTACATCTCATTATGAATTTCCCGATCTGTTTGAAACTATCCCATTTAATAAATCCCTCGTTTATGTTAATTCTCTCAGCTAATTTTGGAGCAGTGGAGTTGCTCATCTACAGTGAATGGAAAAGCATGCACCCCACTGAGAATTCATTCTTTGCCCTTGGCACCCGCCAATGTGTGTTCAAATACAGAAGGAGTGAAACGATTTATGTGGGTGGACTAAGTTGCAGAAGGTTTTCTGAAAATTTTAACATAAAAACTTGAGATTTCGTGGGGCTCAGGATCAATGTCCACCACTTAATAGACAACAGCCTATTGAATGCACATTACACTTTCATATCTGCAGGTCCTGCCCAGATGGTGAGAGAAGCCCTACACGGAGAAGGTTATGGCATTGTCTGGGAAATTTTGTGCAAAACAGGATTCATTGAACGTGACTTTATCTGATAGTTGTTTGATGATGCTGTGAATAAAATAGACCAAGTCAGCTTTATGGCTTTCGATAAAGGGTGCACTTGTCTTTGAAAGGGGAGGAGGAGTAAAACATCAGTAATTGGGATTTCACAATTAGAAGGACAGATAGGCGATTCTGTGGGAACGGGAGAGACTCGCTTCTGGTGTGTTGATTCCCAGGTGCCAGGCACCACGGTGTCTCGGATTGCATTTTCTGAATCCTGAGTGGGGAGAGGAGGAGCCCAATTCATGATCCACATAAGCAAAAACGATATAGGTAGGAAAAGAGATCGGGACTTAAGGCAGAAATTCAGGGGTCGAGCGTGAAATCCTAGGGTGAGAACGAGCAAAGTTACTGTCTATGGTTTATGACCCGTTCCACGTGTTGGCGAGGTGATGAAGTGGGAGAGGGAGAAGTTGAACACGGGGCTACAGGTATGATACAGGAAGGAGTATTTCATATCACCAGATAAATGGGTCCCATTCTGGGTTAGGTGGTAAATCTTCAAAAGTGAAGTTCTATGCGTAAACGCTCGGAGAACCAATATCCTGAGGGTGGGAGATCAGCTAATGCTCTTTGGGAGGCTTTAAGCTAATTGAGGGCTAGGAATCTGAATTGTGGTTCGAGTGTACTGGAGATTGAGATTAGCGAGATCACGAGGAAGGTTTACATTTTGCAGGGCCGTACCAGCATAAAGGAAAGTGCTTTGTCATGTTCCACTTCAAAGTCAGGAGCATCCAGAATAAGGTTGGTGAACTTGCATCATGGGTTGATGTCTTAGGCCTCGATGCCATGGTTTGTTTTACAGACATGTAAAGAAAAGGGACAGGAATTTTTGTTGCTCATCGGTTGATTTATAATTAATCTCTGTACCAAGCTTCGCCGTTTTGGAGCCCAATTAATTTTAAACTACTCAAAAAATCAAGAACACAAATCCTTCAGAAAACGAATAGGTTTCTGGAAAAATAATGTTTTTTTCTGACAGCAAAATACGGTAATATTTCCAAAATCAGGTGCTGTTACTGAATATTTCATATAACCACGGTTACTATTTTTATTCTTCAGTGGTAGAATTGAGTGAATCAAAAGAGCTGACGTATGTATTGTATACAGATACACTGAAAATCGAAACTTTGACGTGAAAATGAAATCTGATTTTGGACGTGCTGAAGGTAATGTATCAGATTCGCGGAACTCAATTAAGTACCTTTCCTTATTCATATCCGGCACGTTAGAAGAGTAAACTGTAGTACTCTAATATTTTTCATCTGTCGTGAATGTATTTCAGAGTTTTAAGTGAAATCAGGCAAGGCAAACAATTGGCAACGAAAGACTATTGTGGATATTTTGCTGTACCAGGACGAAATGGAGGGTCCTTTTACTGTAATGATGTAAACATAAGCAAATAATAACTGGCTTTTCATACCCAAAACCAACTATGGACTGTGACTGAAAAACATTTGTTATTGAAACCAACTACTTATGTGCATTAAGTTACATGCATTTTGTCATTTAATCTGTCCTTCTTTCAACTCTATCACAAATTGACCGTATGGTTCCTTCCTTGTCCTTTCATTTGCCTGCGTGTTTAACTGCCTTGGAAGCAGCTGGTGTTAAGGAAGGATCAGACATTTTGAGAAGGCATGTGCGTCAGAGAGGATTCAATGTTCGTGTATAAGTCCATTTATGTTTACATTATTTTATTGGAAAACACCATGTTCAATTAAAAATTTAGGAAACTAAACCTGGATTCTCTGAATCTAAAAGATGATTGGATAAACAATTGTCTGTTTGAAAAAGCGGATAACATACGAGGGTCAGATACGTGGATGGCACCTTTGTAATCATTAAAAACACAGAAATAGAGAACACACACCGGATCATCAACGCCACACTCACAGGAATCCGATTCACGAGAGAGGAAGAAAAGGACAACCAGCTCCCATTCCTGGACGTGATGGTAAAATGAACACCGAACGGAGAATTCACCACGAAGGTATACAGAAAAGCCACACACACAGACCAAGTCCTGAACTATGAAAGCAACCACCCCAACACACACAAACGAAGTTGCATCAGGACATTATTCAAAAGGGCCACAACACACTGCAGCACACCTGAACTACAAAAAGAGGAAGAAGAACACCTATACAAGGTATTCAACAAAAACGGATACCCACGCAATTTCATTAACAGATGCCTCAGGGAAAGACACCGAAATGAGGACATGCCACAACCCAAAGGACTGGCCACACTCCCATACATCAGGAGCATTTCTGAACTGACAGCCAGACTGCTGCGACCACTAGGACTCATAACAGCACACAAACCAACAGCCACTCTCAGACAACAACTCACCAGGACAAAGGACCCGACACCCAGCATGAGCAAAATCAAATCCCATGCAAGGACTGCACAAAGCACTACATAGGACAAACAGGAAGGCAGCTAACCACCCGCATCCATGAAAACCACCTGGCCATGAAACGACACGACCTAGTAGCCATACACTCAGATGACAAATAACATGAATTCTATTAGTACAACGCCACCATTATAGGACAGGCCAAACAGAAAACAGCCAGGGAATTCCTAGAAGCATGGCACTAATCCACGATTTCGATAAACAGACACATCGACATAGAACCTATATACCGGCCACTGCAGCGGACAGCTACTGCCAACCGGAAGCGGCAGATTCAAACCAGTATAAATGCCGGAGGAATCAGCACAGAAGCGCTTCACAGGAGGCTCCCAAGCACTGAAGATGCCACCTAGAAAGGGGACTAAACGTTTGCAAGAAAAACTCCCAGATACTGATATAACGTAAATGTCAAAACCATGTTAAGATGCACATCTAAATTCAACTTTACTGCGTGGTTTTGCTGACGACAACTAAAAGCACTAGCCTGCCTCATTTCGAATGACCACACACTGATCCTGAATCAACAATAATGAAGAAATAAGATTTTCAACTTGGCACTGTACTCTTTCAAACCAAGCAATTTACCGGCTGTTCGGGATGTTTGTTATAAAATAAGATTGGATAGATTGGGGTATTTGCGTCCCGAACGTAGCAAATTAAGAGGTTACCTTAAAGTGGTTTATCATACCATGATGGATATAGATAGTATTAATAGTCGTTGTCTTTTCCATTATATGGGGCTTTCAAAACTCGAGAGCATATATGTAATGTGAGTCGAGAGAGGGATTGAAGAAAGCCATGGAAGACTATTTATTTTGCCCTGAGACAGTTTCGCGAGTGGATTTCACCTTCTGATTAAGTGGTTGATGCAGAAGAGCTGCAGCTTTTACAAGAAACTTAGATAAGTATGAAATGCTCAAGAGTTTGGATGGATACAGAGAAGAAACCGGTCGCTGGGAATAGTGTAGTTTGGGATTATGTTCGGCCAGACTATTTTGACTGAAGGGGCTGTTTCCATTTTGTGTGACTCTGTGACATTACATCTGTGTATGTAGTAACATGCTGGCTTTGTTGGAAATTATTGGGCCTCTCAGCTGCATGAAATTAATCTTCTATTGCATTTTCTTGGCATTTCTGCACGAGAACTGATATTGGACAATTACATTCATCCATTCTTTCCAGATGTCGAATTCACACACACAAAAATTTGAATTGTCAGAAAGTCAACTTCCCACTATTATCTTTCTGAAATGTAACTGAGAACGTGGCACCTGACAATGTGATGCAATTTCAAATATGATTTAGTTCTCTTTTCATATTAACATCTTAATTCTTACATAAAGTTTGGTTACCTTCCTTTGTTTTCTTTTAAATTATGAGGGTTTTTTTTTAACAATTATATCACCACCTTGATGCCATGCATTCCGAATATGTTTTTAAGAAGTGGGCGAGAAACGTATGCCATAATTGATAGAGTGATTAACACAGTTAGTATTTCTTTCAGGTCAGCTCTGGGGATTCGGTCCAAAACGTCAAAAAACGTTCGTCTGCAAGTGTACTATATCTGAGAGGATTTAACAAAGACTGAGAATTGCGCAAATGTCAGTGGGCATCTTGAATGTTTACTTTATGAAGAAGGAAATTGATTTGATGAAGCAGATTACACATATGTCACACTCTCATGACCACCAATCCAGGCATTGGAAAGGCTGGGTGGATTCGTCTCTCACAACAAACTCTACCTTGCACGTGCGAGGTATGACATTCTCTGGAAGTTTTATTTTCACCTGATTCTCTATGACCTGCATTGCACGTGCACCTGTATTTGGTTCACTCAGTCAAATTCATCCTTATAGTGTCATAGATACTGAGAGATCTACAGCATGATAAGAGACCCTTCGATTCAACCTGTCCATGATGACCAGATACTCTAACTCAATCGACTCCCACGAGCCAGCACCCAGCCCATATCCCTCCAAACCCTAGCTATTCATATACCATCCAGATGTCTTTTAAATGTCGCAATTTTACCAGCCTACACCATTTCCTCTGACAACTTATTCCATACATGTACCACCCTCGGCTTAAAAATGTTACCACTTAGAACTTCTTTGCATCTTCCCCTTCTCATCTTAAACCTATACCCCCTAGTTCTGGACTTCCCCAACTCAGGGAAAAGACTCTGTCTATTTATTCTATCCATGCTCCTCATAATTTTGTAAACATCTATAAGGTCACCCCTCAGCCTGCGAAAATCTAGGGAAAAAAGCCCCAGCCTGTTCAACCTCTCCATATAGCTCAAGTCCTCCAATCCTGGCAATATCCTTGTAAATCTTTTCTGCATTCTTTCAAATTTCACAACGTCTTTCCATTAGGAAGGAGACCAGAACTGAAATATTCGAAAAGAAGCCTAACCAATGTCCTGTACAGCCACAACATGACCTCCCAAATCCTGTGCTCAATACTCTGACCAATAAAGGAAAGCAAACCAAATGCATTATTCACTATCCTATCTAGGTGCGACTCCACTTTCCAGCAGCTATGAACCCGCACTCCAAGGTCTCTTTGTTCAGCAACGCTCCCTAGGACCTTACCAGTAAGTGTATAAGTTCTGCTAAGATTTGCTTTCCCAAAATTCAGATCCTCCCATTTCTGAATTAAATTCCAAATGCCACTTCTCAGCCCATTGGCCCTTCGTGCGAAATGAGTTATTCTCACTCTCTATATGTGGTTCACCCAGCCATATGTTGTCAATATGGAATTAGCAAACCAAACGACACATTTCTGGACGGTAGAGTGGTTAGAAAGATTGGCTTACATGGAATACAGTGGGGAGTAGAAAGTTGAAAATGTGTTGCTGGTTAAAGCACAGCAGGTCAGGCAGCTTCCAAGGAATAGGAAATTCGACGTTTCCGGCATAAGCCCTTCATCAGGAATGTCCTTATGCCCGAAACGTCGAATTTCCTATTCGTTGGATGCTGCCTGACCTGCTGTGCTTTAACCAGCAACACATTTTCAACTGTGATCTCCAGCATCTGCAGACCTCATTTTTTACTGGGAGTAGAAAGTTGTTTACAAATTCGCTTGAAGGTCGGGTGCAGATGACTGCGGTGGAGAGTTATTTTTCGGATTGGAGACCTGTGACCATAAGGTGCCACAGGTATCACTACTACATCCAATGATTATTTGACATTTGCATAACTGATTTGGATCTGAATATAAAAGTATGTTTAGTAGGTTTTTGATTACACCAAAATATACGTTGTTTTAGACAAAGAAGACATCTATCTCCGAGAACCATGGGACGTTTATCAGATGGGCCAAAATGACAAAGAACACCAGATGGACTTTAATTTAGACAAATGTGATGTTGCACTTTGTTTTATAAAATATCTTGGATATGAAAAAGAAATGAAACTGTTTGAGTTACTATTGAAAGCAACAGGAAAATAATGAATATCCTTTGCTGAAAAGGGAGAAAGAGAAAGCTTTTGATCTGTAAAATTTGAAACTGACACTTTAAGGTCAAACAAATATGAAATGGTTTAAAATGTATTACCTGAATCAAATAAAATTGATGTTGAAGAGCAAAGAGTTGAACTTGCAAAAATTAGGATTGAATTCTCTGATGACTATGACTTAGTTCAATAATCACAGAATGGCTTCCAACATCAATATCAATCTGCGTTTTGTAGAAATTGTTTAAAAGAGAAATCCTTGGAAGGGTAGGGAAAAGAAGATGTATTTGAAAGTAGTAAGAATGATTTACCACAGATGAGAAATGAAATATCTGAGGCAGAATTCATTTTGGATGAATTCACTGGCCCATATTAAGACACATTTCGTCGCTGTGTTGGTGGGAAGACGGATGTGGAAAACAGTCAATGAGTTTGTGAAAATGGGAAAGGAAAGTACAGTGATAGCTGGAAAGCTGAAAAAAGAATATGCAGACTATTCTAGCATTAGTTCAGATGGAAGTGTCATATCTCATTTCTGAGGTTACTGGCCTGGCAAACGATTATTCATATGTACCAGTCGAAGCATGTAATGCAAATACGATTTTTAGAGATGCATGAGCAAGTCAATGCTTGATGGTGCAAAAGTAGGGCACATGCAATTCAGAAGACATGTTGCCGGAAAAGATCGTAACTTGCGGAATTCGTGGTTTGAAGAACAGTGTTTTATCATGTAAAGGAGATTGTAGACACCGGTGAAAAATGGCAAATTAATGGTTCGAGTAGTGGAGAGATTCTCCAAACCAGAAACTGGTTTATCCTCGGTCATGATATAACTGTATCACAAGTGGGAAAGATGCCTATTCTGTTTGAAAAATCCGTCAAAATCAGGCAATTGATGCATTACACAACTATGTCCTCGGCTTTTTCCTGATTGTGTTATATGAAGGTCACAAAGCCATATGTGGAAGCAGGAGGAGAAATCAAAGAGTGAAGGTAAATAATTTGTGGTTTAGTTATCAGAAACGGTGGTTGATTAAATGGTTGAGATGAAAAGGAGAACCGTTGGAAAACAAGTCTATATTACTACTTCACAGAAAATAGCTAAATTACAAAGGAAGCATGCAAAACTAAAACGTTTTATCATAAAGCAAAACTGGAAGAAGAATCCAAGCATATCGTGGAATTTTGCGAACTCAAAAATGAAAGCTTGTTCGAATAATTTGAGGCCATCACCAATTCAAGCGCATGTGTGTGTCTATGCGAGTGTGTTTGAAGATTTTCTGAGTAAGTGCATGTTAGTGCATAAGAAAAGGGTCTGTGTCAGTGTGTGTGAGTGTGAGTGTGTGTGAGGTAGGACTGTGTAGTGTATGTTACTGTGTGTGTGAGGGACAGGGTCGGTGTCAGTAAGTGTCAGCGTGTGTGTGTGGGTGGATTGGCTGTGTATGTGAGCGTGTGTGTACATGTGAATATGTGGAAGTGTTTGCCTGGGAGCATGGTCTCTGTCACTGTGTATGATTATGTGTGTGTTGGGGACTGGGTCTGTGTCAGTGTATGCGAAAATGTGTAAAAATGTGAGTGTATGTCAGTGTGAGTCGGAGGGTCTGTGTCTGTGTATGATTATGTGGGGGGACAGGTTGTGTGCAAGTGTGTGCGTTGGATGAATCTCTGTGTCAGTGTTTCGGAGTGTGTGTGGATTTGTGAGTGTGTGTGAGTGTGGGTGGAAGGAGGGTCTGTGTAATTGTGTTTGAAAGTTTGTGGACATATGAGTGGGTGTGAATGTGAGTGTCTGAATGAGGGTCTGTGTAAGTGTAAGTGTACATGAGTATGTGTGTTTGTGAGTGTGTGGGAGAAGGATCTGTATAAGAGTTTGTCAGTGTATGGGTGAGATTCTGTGTAAGCATGTATGACAGTGCGTTCGTGCATATGTGTGTCTGTGTGTTGAGACTGGGTGTATGTATATGTCTGTGTTTTCATGCATGCGTCACAGAGTGGGTGGAGGAAGGTCTATACAAATGTATGTGAGCTTTGTGTATATGTGGGTGTGCATGAATGTCAGTGCGTGGGAGGTGGGCGTATGTAAGTGTGTGTGTGTAAATGCGTATTGAAGAGGGACTATGCAAAAATGAGTGTGAGTGCAAGTGCGAGTGAGGAGGTCTGTGGCAGTTGTGTATATGCGTGTCTATATGTGAGTGGGTGCGAGTGTGAGTGTGTCGGAGAAGGGTCTGTGTAAGTGCAAGTCTGAGCATGTCTCTTCGAGGAGGGACTGTGTAAGTGTGCATACGTGTGTGTGCATATATGAGTGTCAGCAGGCGTATGTGAGATAACATGCGTGCACGCGTGCGTGACTGTCTTGGAATCGGAGGAAGATCTCTGTCAGTTTGCGTGTGAGAGTGTGTGGAAATGTGAGTGGGTGTATGCGTGTAGGAAGAGGACCTTGTAAGTTTGCATAAGCATGTTTGAGCTTGTGTGGAGGGAATGGTTCCATGCAAGTGTTTGGAGGTGAATGGGGAAATGATTCCCTGTAAGCATGTGTGACTGTGTGCGTGCCTGTATGTGTCTGTGGGTGTACGCGTGTGGTAGTGTGTATATGAGTGTGTGTGTATTTGTGCTTGTGTTTGAAATTGTGTGTAATGCTGTGTATTATATGTGTGGTAGAATGGTTGATGTTCATGTGTTCATGTGTTTGTGTGGAAGAGTGTCTGTGTTGGTCGAGTGTGAGTGTGTCTGTGTCATTGTTAGAAGAGTGTCTGTATAAGTCTGTGTGTGAGACAGTGCATGTGAGTGTATGTGTTTGCATGTGAGAAAGTATCTGCGTTAGTGTGTTTACATATGTTAGCGTGTGTGCGTGAGAGAGAGAGGGTCTTTTTAAGTGGATGGGAGTGCGTGTACAAGAGATGGAGCCGGCTCTACCGAAGTGTGTGTGAGTGTGTGTGGAGGATATGTGTAAGAGTGTGTTTGAGCCTGTCAATGTGAGTTTGTGCATGTATATACGCGAGCGTGTAAGAGTGTGTGAGTGTGGGAGGGGATTCTGTGCAAGTGTGTGATTTAGCGAATGTGTGTATGTGGACGGTCTGAGTAAGTTTATGCGAATATGTGAGTGTTGTGCCAATGTGTGGGAGAATGTCTATATAAGTGTGTGTGAGTGTGTGTGAGTATGTATGATCTTTTTACGTGTGTGTTAAGGTTTGATGTAAGTGATTGTGTGGTAAATATGTGAGTGTTTGAGTGTATGTGATATACAGTCTGCATAAATGGGAGGAAGGTCTGTTTGGTTGTATGTGCATGCATGAGAGTGTGTGTGTATGGGAGGAGATCTGTGCAAGTGTATGTGCATGTGCGTGAGTGTGTGGAATGAGGGCCTATGCAAATCTCCGTGAGTGTGTGAGTATGTGTGAGTTTCAGTTTGTGGGAAATGTTTTTTGTCAATGTGCGTGAGTGTGAGTATTTGAGAGAAAGGCCTGTGTAAATACATGTGAGTGCATTGCAGCAGCATCTGACTGAGTATGTATAAATGTGTGTGGGGGAGGAAGGTCTGTCGAAGTGTGTACGATTGGGTGCGGATGTGCGTGAAAGAGCGTGTGTGAATTTGTGAAGGGGAGAGTCAATGTAACTGTGAGTGAGTGAGGATATGTGAGTGGATGAGCAGGGTCTGCTTAAGTGTGTGTGAATCTTTGTGTATGGGAGCGGGCTTGTACAAATGTGTGAGCATGAGTGTCAGCGTGTGGTTGGACATTCTGCGTAAGAGTGACTGTGTGGGAGTGTGTGTATGCATGAGTGTTTGAGAATGCATGTGTGGGAAAGGATTCTCTGCAAAGGCATGTGACTGTGTCTGAATATCTCTGAATAGGTGAATGGTCTGTGCAAGTATGCGTTAGAGTGTGTCTGTGTGGGAGACTGTATAATTATGTGTTTGAGTGTGTGTCTGGGAGGAGAATCTGCGTATATGTGTGGGTGTACGGTTGAGTGGAGAGGGTCTGCCTGATTGTGTGGGAGTGTATGTGTAGGATAGAACATGTAAAGGTGCGTGAGTGTATGTGTGTGATTGAGGGTGGAGGGTATGTGCAAGTTTGAAAATGTGAGTGTGTGGAGTGTACAATACAAGCACATGTGATTGTTTGAGTGTCTGTGTAAAAGTTTGTGCTTATATTAGTAGGTGTGTGTGTGCGCCTGTGTGTATGAGACGGTGTGTGGAGTGTGGGGGAGGGTCTGCGTAAGAGAGTGTAACTGTGTTTGGGAGAGGGACGGGAAAAGTGTGTGTGATGTATGATTGCAGCAGGAGGACCTGTGTAACTGTGAGTGAGGTTCTGAGTGTTTACGTGTGTGTGAACTTGGCAAAGAGTCATGCTGATGTGTGTGTGTGCATGGCAGAAGGTCTGTGAAAGTGTGTGTAAGTTTATGTGTGTTTGTGTGTGTGTGTGTGAGAGAGAGAGAGAGAGAGGGTCTGTGTAAGTGGATGTGAGTGTGGGTACAAGGGAGGAAGGCACGTCTGTCTAAGTTTGAGATACTATGTTTAGTAGAGGAACTGTGTACGTGTGTGAGGGTGTGTATGGATAGGTTCTGTTTAATAATGTGGATGACTGTGTGTGAGAGTGTGTAAATATGGGAGGGTTTCAGTGCATGTGGCTTAGTCAGCTTCTGGATGTGGGAGGTATAAATAATAGTGCGAGTGTGAATATTTGTGTCTACATGGGCGAGAATGCTTTTAAGAGTGCGTGTGTATGAGTGAGATAGAGAATCCGTGTAAGTATGTGTGACTGTGTGCTTGTGCATGAGTGTGTGTAAGTGTATGTGAGTATGTGTGACTGTGTGTAAGCGTGTGGGTTAAGAATCGATGTAAGTGCATGCGTGGTATATGTGAGTGCGTGTATGTGGGAGAAGGTATGCGTACATTTGAATAGGCGTATAGGGGAGGAGAGTCTGTATAGATGTTTGAGTGTATGAGGGAGAAAGGACAATGTAACTATGCGTGTATACATGAGACTGTGTGTATGGGTCGGGGGTCTGTGCAAGTGTATGTGAGTGTTTGTGAGCATGTAGGATGAGATGCAGTGAAAGTCTGTGTGAGCACGTGAGCGTTTGTGGGTGCGTGTGAGTGTCCCTGTGTGGCATAAGTTCTGCTTGTGTGAGAGAGTATGAGTATGTGAAAGAAAGTTCTCTGTAAGCGTATGTGAGTACGTGGGAGGAGAGTCTCCCAGTGTGTGCGTGAGTGCGAGATTGTGTGTTGAAGAATGTTTGTGTAAGTGTGCATGCGCATGAGTGGAGGCAGAGAGTCTAAGTGTCTGGGAATCTCTGTGTGTGGGTGAGGGCCTGAATTGGTGTTTCAGTGTAAGTGTATGAGTGTGGTTGGAGAATCTGTGTAAGAGTGAGTGCATGGGATTGTATTTGTGCATGACTGAGTTGATGAGCACGTGTGTGGGAAGACATTTTGTGCAAGATTATGTGACTGTGTTTGAGTGCCAGTCTGTAGGTAGTGGGTTTGCATGAGTGTGTGTGTGGGAGGAAGCATGCACAGACGTGTGAGATCCTGTGTTAATGTGGGTGAAGAATATATGCAACTGTCAGTGTGTGGGGAGCGGGGGTAACTGTGCATAAGTATGTAAGTGAGAATGAGTGTGAGTGTGGATGAACGGGATGAGGATCTTTGCAAGGTTTCGTGAGTGTGTGAGTGTGTGAACAAATGACAGAAGGAAGGCTGTCTAAGTTTGTTTCAGTGTGCATGTGGGAGAGAGCATGTATAGGCCTGCAAATGTGAGCATGTGCATGTGCGTGGAGGGTATGTGTAATTTTGACTGCGTGCAAGTGTGTGTGCGTGTTTGTGTAAAACATAAGAGTGTGAGAGTGTGTAGGATGGTGGTCTGTGTAGTTGTGAGTACATGTGTGTTTGGGAGAGGGAGCATGAACGTACGCGTAACTGTGTGTTTGGGAGGAATGTTTGTGTAAGTGTATATGATTGTGCTAATGTCGGACGAGTGTCTGTGTACATGTGTGTGATTGTGTGAATGCGTGAGGGTCAGAGTCGTGTTTGTTTAAGTGCGTGCGAGTGGGTATACATCCATGTGAATATGCATGAGAGTGTTAGTGGAGCAATAGAGTCTGTGCAAGTGTTTGTGACTGTGTGCATTTGGGAGGAGTACATGTCTCCGTGTGTGCGACTGCGTGTGCATGATGGGAGACGGCTTGTAAAAGTGTACGTGAAGATCTATGTAAGTATGCGTTATTGTGAGTGATAGCATCTGGGAGAGAGTATGTGTAAGTTTGTGTGAGCTTGCTTGGTTCTGAATGAGTGGGAGGAGAGTCTCTTTAAGTGTCCGTGATAGTGTGTTTGTGAGTGACCGTGAATGAGTATTTGGGAGAGTGTGTGAGAGTGTAGGTGCAAGTGGAGGGTCTGTGAGCCAGTGTGTATATACGTGAGTTTATCCGTGCAGGTAGGAGACGGTCTGTGTAAGAATGCATGAGTGTGTGGGGGAGGAGAGTCCTTATAATTATGTGTGAGTACAAGTGTATAGGAGAGTACCTGTATCAGTGTTTCGGACTGTGGATGTAGTTGGGAGGCGTGACTGTGTAAGTGGGTGGGAGTTGGTGGAAGAGGGTCTGTACGTGATTGCAAGTGTGTACTCAAGAGAGGAAAGAGGATCTGTTTAAATGTGTGTTTTTTAGTTTAGATCAGATTAGATTACTTACAGTGTGGAAACAGGTCCTTCGGCCCAAAGAGTACATACTGACCCGCCGAAGCGCAACCCACCCAGACCCATTCCCCTACATTTAACCCTTCCCCTAATGTCTATGCGTTCTTCCTCCAGGCGTCTGGTGGAGAGGGAGCGGCCGTGAAGGAGGCCCAGGACCTCCATGTCCTCGGAGGGGGAGTTGAAATGTTGGGCCACAGGGCCGTGTGGCTGATTGGTGCACCTCATCTTCCGCTTCAGAACACTTCATCCCCATGGCATCAATGTGGACTTCAACAGTTTCCTTATTTCCCCTTCCCCCACCTCAACCCACTTCCTAACTTCCTGCTCAGTACTGTCATAATGACTTTTCCTATCTGCCTATCCTCTTTTCCACCTTTCCACTCCACCCACCACCCCGACCTATCACATTCATCCCCTCCCCCACTCACCTATTGTATTGTATGCAACATTATCCCCACCCCCACCGTCGTCTCACTTATCTCTTCACCCTTCAGGCTCTCTGTCTGTATTCCATGAAGGGCTTTTGCGGGAAACATCAATTTTACTGCTCCTCGGATGCTTCCTGAACTGCTCTGCTTTTTCAGCACCACTCTAATCTAGAACGTGAGTTCGTGACTGTGTTTGTGTGAGGATGTATGTCTCTGTGTGAGGGTAGGAGAGAGTGTGTCGAAGAAGGTTGTGTGTAAGTGTCTCTGAGGGTTTATGAGGAGGCCTCTGTCAGCGTGTTTATGATTGGGTGATTGTGCGTGTGCATGTGTGCGTGCGCATCTGTAAGTAGTTTGCATGTAGGTAAGCGAGAGGAGGGTCTATGTGTGTGTGTGTGTGTGTGTGTGATTTTATGTGTGTGTGCGTATGTGTGTGTGAGTGTGTGCGTGTTTGGTATGTATGCAACAGCATATATGGGGAGTAATTCGTGATATGACGGTACTTGCAATGTGACATGAAACCTAGATCATTGTGGAGGACATTCTGATTGGTGGGGAACTGAGCTACAGCGTCTCCTGAGTACCATGTGTGACTATTTTCCACAGGAAACTGCTTCCAACTAAGCAACAGCTGGCTGTTGCGTGTGTAGAGTGTGTGGGGGTGTGTGCGTGAGCGTGTGTGTATGTGGGTATGGGTGTGCGTGTATAAGTGTGTGGGTGTGCATTGGTGTGAGTCTGTGCATTCGTATTTGTGCGTGGGAAGGCGTATGTGTGAGTGTGTGTTTGAGTGCGTGTTTGTCTGTGTGTGGGTTTGTATGAATGTGTAGAGTGGGATGTGTGTATATCTGTATGGTTGTGTGTGAGTGTGGGTGAACGGGTGTGTGTGGATTTGGGGTGTGTGTGTTTGTGTGTCTGGGTGTCTGGCTGTGTGAGTGGCTATGTGCATTCGGGCGGTTGTGTAGGAGTGTGAGCATGTGAATTGTGTATTTGTGTGTCTCGATGAGTGTCTGTGTGAGTTTGAGAGATTGTGGTTGTGAGGTGTGTCTGCGTGTCTTGGGGTATGTATGTGTGTCTCTGTGTGGGGTGTGTGCGTATGTGAGCGGTAGTATCTGTGTCTCAGTCTGTGTCTGTGCGTATGTGGTTGTGGGCTGTTTTGGCTCTGTGTATGTTTCTCTGTCTGTGTGTATGTATCAGTTTTGTGTGCCTGTGTGTCTGCATTAGTGTAAGTGCGTGTGTGCATGTGTGCGTGTGAGAGTATGTGTTTTTTTGTTTGTGTATGTGGTTGTGTTAATATTGGTACACACATGTGTGATAATTGACCGGAGAAGACTCCCTGAGTTCATGTAAACAACAGCAGTGTACCAGCCTGCTCATGGTAGCTTGGAGCAATGAGCCAGATGATGTGAACATCGCCAATATTGCTTCTTGTTGCCTTGGTGCTGGCGCAGTCCAACACTGCTGATAGGGCACTGCGAAGCGGCATTTATTTTGGAGGCCAGTGCAAATTGCAGGGAGTACTCTGACTATGGGGACAAGGGGAGAAACCGAATAGGCCATTCTGCCCGTTTAGCCTGTTGCTGTCTTTTATTTGGGTCAGGGCTGCTTTGGCTTGTTTAGGCAGCATCTCAGGTCGGTTCTGTTAAGGTGAAAATGTGCAGCGCAATCAAATCCTTCGGTGCTCTCCTTTCCTGGATCACCGTGTGTTCGGTTTCTTAAACAGGGTTTGAACAATTAGAAAGCTCAGGGAATCGGTAAAGGAGACAGAAACCCAGAGTGCTGAAGAAAACCTTCCCGCAATAAAGGGTTTCATGAAGGAGCGTCCTGCCCTTTTGGGTACTGGGGAGGTCGAACAGGAAGAGATTTTTGGGAAGGAATGAGGAAGAGGCAGCGGAATGGCACTGGATGAACTGCCCACTTGCAGAGTTGGCCAGGGCACGCCGGGCCGAACGGCCTCCCTCTGTGTTGTGGGTGATTCCGTGACATTGTAATTTTATCTCTGTTCTGACCTCCTTCCCCCTCCCCCTACCCCGAGTGGGGTTGCTGTGAATATTACCTTTCTAAGATCGGAAGTCATAGAGAGTACAAGTGGGCTGCTTGAGCCATCTATTTTGTTCTGCTGTTGAAGGAGATCGTGGCTGATCAGATCATACTCAACTCCACCCTCATGACCTGTCCCATACCTCTGATTAATTTCCTAAATACAGATTCCACTGTCTCAGATACTTCGACACAGTGAATGACGGTAGGCGTGACATGCTGTACGTTTGTGGAGATCACATGTTAAGGAGACGTATACAGGGACCTGAACAGCATTGATATACGGAGGGATCTTGGGATTCAAGTCAATAGCTCTCTGAAAGAAGCCATGCCGGTAGATAAGTTCATAAAGGAGGAATATGGCATGCTTGCCTGTCTTGTTCAAACATTTAAGTACAAGAGGCAGGATGTCATGTTGTATTAAATAAGAGTTTGCTTGAGCCACACCTTGTGTGTTGCGTTCAATGTGGATCACAACAATTACAGGAAGGATATGAAGGCAATGGCGAGGGTGCAGAAGAGGATTACCCAGAAGCTGCCTGGATTAGAGGGAATCAACCATGAAGCAGAGGCCAGAAAAACTCAATTTAACATCACCCAACCACAGGTTATACTCGAACATTTTTTTTTTAGAAGTACTTTGATCTTTTACGATTCCTTCTGTGTCCAAGGATCCTGACCCACCAGCGAACTGACAAAGGAGCAGCGTTTCGAAAGCAAGGCTTTTGAATAAACATTTTGAACTCTAGCCTGATGTTGTGCGCTATTTAATTTTGTCCACTCCAATACTGGCAACTCTACATTATAGAAAAAATGATTTCCCTGGAGCGGAGGAGGCTATAGGTAGACTTGGTCGAAGTCTATAAAGTCATGAAATGCAAAGATGGAGTTAACAGTCAGAATAATGTTTCCCAGAGTTGAAATATCTAATATCAGAGGTTATACATTTAAGTTGAGAGAGGAACAGTAGAATGAAAACTTGCTTCTTAAATCAACTTTGAACTGTCCATCTCTCATCACTCTCTCTCATACACACAGAGTTTTCTCTCTTTCTCTCTCTCTCTTTTTCTGTCATTTCTCTCTTTCGCTCTCAGTCTCTCCCTTTGTCTCTCCATCTCTGTCTATCTCTATCCCTATCTCTGTCTCTGTTACTTTTTATGATCTCTTTGTCTCTCTATCACTATCCCTGTCTCTGTCTCTGGGTCTCTGCATTTTCTCTCTCTCTTTCTCTCTATCTCCATCCCTATCTCTTTTTGCTTCTTTTTTAATAATCCTTGTGTCCCTCGATCACTGTCTCTGTCTCTGCTTCTCTATCTCTCTGTCCATCACTAACTATGTCTCCCACTCTCTCTGTCTCTCGCTGTTTATTTCTCACTCTCCATTTCTCTGCCTTTAAGACTCGTTTTGAACGAAAATAATTTTGAGGCAAATCCTGATGTGCTGTGGCAGCATTTTTGTTACGTGGTCCTGTGAGGCACCATGGGAGATTTCGTGAATTCCCTGGTTCAAAACGAACTTGTCCGTTCTCCCAGAATTTTTTTCCCAATCGTTTGACCTCACTCGGAGATATGTGCACAGCTCTGATCTCCAAACTGAAATGATCGCGCTTGTGGTCATACAGGAAAAGTAAGGTCCCACACTGAAACTTGATTGATCAGCCAGAGGTGTCAGATTGTTTGGTTTCTGCTATCATTGAGTCTAATCAATCGACGCATTCAGAAGAGGTTCGAAGTGGAAAATTAACACGAAGGACATGGACATTTCAAAAATAGGCTGACAGTTTTGTTAAACAGCACAAGGATTGTTGGGAACGTGCAATTCCAAAGTTTAGTAAGAACGGTTCATCCTTTTCGAAGCCGCAATAACAGACGGTTTATCACTTATCAGGTAATATTCAATCCATCTCTATACTGAATCTTCCAAATCAACTGATTGACAAGTTGATTTCCATTTCGCATATCGGTGCATATCCACTTAATGAACCCGTGCTGATACCCTTAAGACAAGCTGAGCATTTCTGCTCTGAATATCCCTCAGTCACACCATACAGTAAACAACATGCACAGTTGTTTTCTCAATGTCCCTCACTTACACCACATATAATACACAATGCAGAATTCTCCTCTCAATATTTCTCAGTTGCATCACACATGAAGAGCTATGCACAATTATGCTCTCGATATCCCTCCATTACACCACACATTAAGCACAGTGCCCAGTTATGTTTTCACTACTGGTTCAAAAACACTTTGAGTACTCTGAATAGTTCTTTGCTCTGTATCCCTCTGTTAAACTACACTGCACAGTGTGGTTCTCTGTATCACTTGGTTGCATCCTACTTGTAGTACTGATTGTTGATAAGAACAAAGTCGCGTTTTCTGTTTCCCAGGTTTCTTCAGCGATTGTATGAGTTTGGGTGCAACTTGTAAACAAATGTACTGTGACAACAGTGAGACTACTCCCAGTGGAATAAGTCCTGGGAACAAGTTCTGCTGTTGGAAAGACTGAGGAAGGGAATACCGAATGAGTAATAGAGCGAGGCATGACTGAGTTCCAACTCGTGCTGTCTGCCCGTTCTGAACTTCGGGTTCAGCTCAGTTATGTAGATATGATAATTTCTGATTAAAACTCGCTGCATTGATCACTGGGTATTTGCTTTCTCTCATTAGTCACTGGGATCATGATGTGCTCACACTGACCAGGAGTTAGGGGACGTGAGTGGGGGTGTCGTTTGACAGGAATGCCAGAAAATGGAGGAAGCATGCTGATATTTTGTAGCTTCTACCTAGTCACAATGCCAGTGTCATCGCGACGTGGCAAAATGCCACGTTTACCCATTGCGTAGCCTATTCAGCTCCAACTGTAAGCACAGGCTGGAGATAATCATCACGAGATCTGGATGCGACCAGCCCACTGAGAGATCAGTGTTTAGGCACCTATGCGTAGCACTGGACAGTCAGTGCTGAGGGAGTCCGGACTTGCAGAGGGATATTGCTGAGGGAGCGGACTCTATCAGAGTGTCAGTGCTGAGGCAGCACAGCACTGACAAAAGTCCATGCTGTGTGAGTGCCATACGTTCTACTATTCAGTTATGAGGTTTCGCTGCACTGTCGGAGTCTCAGTGTTCAGGGACTAGGCACATCAGAGGATTTATGCTGAGGGAGTTCAGCCCTCTCAAAGGGAACAGCCCGAAGGGAATGCGACACTGTTTACCGTCTATGCAGAGGGAGATCCGCAAGGTTAAGAGGTCAGTGCTGAGGGAGCACTGTATTGTTGGAGGGTCAGTGCTCAGGAGGTATGGCACTTCCAGATGGTCGTCCTGAGGGAATGCCACTCTGATGGATGGTAAGTGTTGAGGGAGTGCCGCAAAGTTTGATGATCAGTGCTGAGGGAGGTCCACACTGTCAGAAGGTCAGCGTTGACGGAGTCAGCATTGTCGGAGGGTGACCACTGACGGATTCTCCTACAGTTGGAGGTTCAGTGCTGATTGAGCACCACATTATTGGAGGGCCAGTGCTGAGGAACGTTGGCACTCAAAGAGGGTCAGTGCTGATGGCGTGCTACACTGCCAAAATGTGATTGCTGAGGGAGCGCGGCACTGATGATAGATTAGTGCAGAGAGAGTGCTGCACTGTCAGAGGGTCAGTGCTCAAGGAGTGCCGCATTGTTCGAGGGTCAGTTGCTGACAGAGTGCCACATTGTCGAAGACTCAGCGGTGAGCGAGCCAAACGCTATCGGAGTTTCAGAGTTGAGGGATCTCCGCACTATTGGAGCGTACTTGCTGTCCGAATTCCATACTGTCCAGTGTCAGGGCTGAGTGAGTGTGGCACTGTCTCAAAGTCAGTGCTGAAGGACTGCTGCAGTGTTGGAGACTTACGGCTGTGGGCGTGTCACATTGTCGATGTTGCAGTGCCGAGAGAGTTCTTCAATTTCAGACTGCCAGTGCTGAGGGACAGCGGCACTGTCATAGGTTCAGTGCTGAGGAAGCGCCGACTTTTTGATGGGTCAGTGCAGGGCTAGCTCCACACTGTCGGAACGTCAATGCTGAGGGAGTGCAGCACTGTTGAATAGTCAGTGTTGCGTGAGTTGGCACACTTGAGCACTCAGTGGCGTGGTTGTGGTCTCTTTCGGACATTCCATGCAGAGGAAGTGGGCGCTTTCAGAGGGTGAGTCCTGAGGGCGAGTCCCACTGTTGGATGTTCAGTGTTGAGGAAATGTCACTGTCAGAGGGTCAGGGCTGAGTGATTTCCACAATGCCGAAGAGAGAGTGCTGAGGGAACTCTGCACTGTTGGAGTGTTGCTGCTTAATGATCTCCACAACATCAGAGATTCAGCGCTGAGGGAGCGCTGCACCATTAGAGGGTCAGTACTGGGAAAGGACTGGTCAGTGCTGAGAGAGTGCTGCACTGTCAGCGAATCAGTGTTGATGGACTGGGCACTGTTGGAGGGTCAGTGCTGAGAGATTGTACGCATTCAGTGCGTCATTGTTGATCCTAACCATTATGTGAGGGGAAGTGCTGATAGAGCTCTGCATTGTCAGATGGTCAGTGCTGAGGCAGGTTCCCACTATCAGAAGGTCGATGCTGAGGTAGTGTGACATTGTTAGATCATTATTGTTGACGGAATTCCTCACTGCTGGAGTTTCAGTGTTGAGGGAGCACCGCACGCTCGGAATCTCAGTGCTGAGCGACTCGGCACTGTCAGAAGTTCAATGCTGAGGCAGTGGGAACTATCGGAGGGTCAGTGATGAAGGAATAGGCACTGTTGGATGGTCAGCACTGAGGATGTAAGTACTATCAGAGGGTCATTGCTGTGGGACCGCCACAATATTGGTGGGACTGTGCTCTGGGAGGTGGGTGAAAATAGTTAGTTCTTCACCGCAGAGTGCTGATGATGCTGGGTTATTCAATATACTGAAGACTGAGAAAGATAATGGGACTCGTAATGAGTGAGGGAATTGTGGGTTTATGGGGGAAGACAGGGAAGGCGCAGGAGATATTCGTCAGATCAGCTGTGGTCCCATTAAATGGCGCAGCAGATGTGATGTTCTGAATGGCCTACTTCAGCTCCTGTTGTGAGAGATATTCTCTGGATCTCTGTCTACCAGGAATGCGTGTTGCAATTTCACTCAGTGGTTAGCACTACTACCTCGCAGTGCCAGGCATACAGGTTCGATTCCACACTTTGGTGACTGTCAGTGTGGAATCTGTACATTCTCCCTGTGTCAGCATTGGTTTCCTCTGGGTGCTGCTGTTACCTCCCACAGTTCAACGATGCGCAGGCTCAGGTGGACTGGCTATGAGAGGTTTCTCCGCAATGTGACACGGATGTGCAGGCTGGGTAGATCAGCTCTGCAAAAATTACAGGGCAGAATGCTGCTTCGAGTGTCGGTGTGAACTCGATCGGCCGAATGGCCAAAAGACATAGGCGGAGAAGTTAGGTCATTCAGCCTGTCACGCCTGATCCTCCATGCACTCTTTGCCGATAGGTTATCTACCACATTCTCCAGCTTTCTCACCGTAATCCTTGTCCCCTTGATACTCCGAACCGAATTATATCTGTATAAAATATACTAAATGACCTGACTTTCACAATCGTCCGTGGCAATGAATTCCTGAAATTCACAAATCTCTGGCTGAAAACGATTCTCATTATCTTCGTTCTAAAATGTTCTCCCTTTCCTCTAAGGCTACGTCCTCGGATCCTCTTCTCTACTTACAATGAAAAAGTCTTCTCAACATCCACTCAATCAACATTATTCAGTATTCTGCTTCTCCACCAGAGAGATTCTGAACAGAAACATTTGAATAGTCTTTTCTCTGACACACTGCGGGATTGGGGAAAATGATTAGCATTTTGATTCAGTGAAGAATGTGGTGAAATTTGGACAGAGTCTCTGAAATTCGATGCAGTGAGATGGAACAATCCCAGGTTGTATAGAAGGGTGAGTGCACATGTTAATGATTTCAAGTGATCACGGACTGAGCCTGCTGAGTTTCTTCCAAGGAAGGAGGGCACTCCAATCAACTTGTTGTCGTGCTGTTCGATTCAGAATAGTTCAATCCTGTGGAACTAGGCTGGTAAATCGTGTCAGATCCTCTCTGCCCTCTCCACACTCCGAGAAGCGGACCAGAAGATGAAGGGATTATTCCTCCTCCTCCTCCTTGTACTCCTGGCCTTGTCTCTGTCTGGGGCCGGCCTTGTGCCATGGAAGAATTTCATCTCCCAAGGTGAGTCGCTACCGCATGGGGGCATGATGGTGGGAGGTTGTCGAAAGGCTGGCTCTCGGATTGAAAGGACACTGCTGGCTTAAGCTGATTTCACACAGCCCCACTGGGCCAAGGCACCCTCCATTCCCTGTCAATCCACCCTCTGGCAATGCGTCCTCTTTGCTTGGCACTGTGGCTTTGTGGACCTTGGAAAAAAACAAATAGACATACAGTCACAGAGAAACACAAACACGCACACACACACACACACACACACACACACACACACACACACACACACACACCCCCACAATGAGAAGTAGAAATATATGACCTCAGAGCAGGAGTTGGCCGATTCCGTACCTCAGTATGCTGAAAGGTGACCCTCTCACTCAACGTCAATTTCCTATTTGCAACCCACACCCCTTATACCTTTAAAACTATAAAATAGAACCTCTTTCTCTTGCGTATCAGCACATGTCTGTGTGACACTCCAGGAGCCACCCACACACGCTGCCAGATCCTACCGCTCAGGCACAGCCTGTGAGAATAGATAGCAAACATTGAATTTGGTATCCGCGTTGAAGCTGGAGATCAGATCAATTTGGAGACAGAGCTTTTTCAGACGCTCTGTGGAGCAGGTTTAGGGGTTTATTTATGGGTGTGGTGGCAGACTCGAAAAGCCTTGCATCCACACTCTGTGCAAAGGTAGAAAAAAAGATGCAGTGTCAAAAACTTTTCATGGGTGTTTGTTTGCAGAAACGAAAGTCTCAACTGCGCTAGCCCCATGACCCTATTCGCTCCCACTCCCGGCTGTTCAGGTTTCACCGTCCTGACGCAGTGCGTGAGTGAGCTGAGAGGAATCCTGGCTAATCCTCGACCTCGCTGGTTTTGTTCGCAGAGACTGGAGCCACATGGGAAGTTTCGGGAGGCCTGTGCCGAGAGCAGACCTGCCGAGGAGACGAACTGAAGATCAAAGCCAAGTGCTCCCGGGGTACCCATTGTTGCCGGTTGAAGCAGTTGGTGATGTTGGATCTGCTGATGACCCAGACGCTCTCCATCTTCCATGTGTGACAAAGGAATGGCATGGATATAGTGGGAACGTGGAGGTGGCACAGTCCCAGCTCCCACCCTTTCCTTTTTACACAGCTTAATTTGGCACTCAAAACTTTGACAGCCTCATCACCCTGCCCTCTGTCATGCAGTCAATAAATATTGAGGACAGTGCCTCTCAATCGATCACTCCATCTTTCTCGGTGTCTTTTTGATCCATGCTGGAATGCTCAGAGGAGGGGAAGGATTGGATATGAGCACATAGGCAGACACAGAGACACACACAGATACACAGACACGCGCACACACACCCATAAGCATAGGTGCACACCCGCAACCACCAAACACACACACACATACAAGACACACATACACACATCCATTCACACAACCACACACCCACACACATCTGCACCCAACCACACATACTCACACACTCACGCGTCAACACACACTCCCACAAGCACACATCCGTACCCACATGCACACGCATCTTCATTCACACACACGCACATACACCTACATACACATCCACACACACTAACACTCACAAACACGCACTCTCACACCCACACACACATACTCACACAGGCACCCACACACATCCCACACTCACACATAGACATACGCACACGCACTCTCATACACTTCCAAACACACCCACATGCACACAGACACAAATGCACACACCCACGCACATGCTCATCCACAGACATTCCCAATCCACAGATACTCATGCACACTCACACACACACGCCCACACACACACTCTCAAACATACACAGACACACCCACCTACCCAGATGCGCACACACACTGACAAGTGCACGCACACCTACTCATAGACACAAACACCAACAAGCGCTTGCACACATACACAAACACACAAACCCAGACACACGACTGCACACTCACACACGCACATCCCGCTACACGCAAACAAACAAACCACACTCCCGCACACCTCCACACCCAATGACGCACACCCACGCGCATCCACTCACTCACCTATACACAACCACACACACACATTCTTATCCACTCATCCCAGCCCTTCGCGCACACACACCCACACGCACCATACCCCCTCACACTCCACATAGGCATACAACACCAAACACCCATACAACACCACTCACCCATACACACACACCCACATACACACACACACAACAGCTCCCACACACAAAGCGCATGCATCCAACACAGCCATTCTCACACACCTACTAAACCCACACCCTCTCACACCCATACATACAACCCACAAACTCAGTCAGACACACTCACCCGCACGGAAATCCACACGAACCGACTCACATCTTTCCACACACACCCACACATGCCCACAGCCATTCTCTCTCATACACACCACAACTATACACACCCACACTGTTGTAACCGTGGTGTAGAATTGATGGAAATCATCCCCTAAATGCTACATGTTCGAGGAAGGTACAAGGTGACTAGGGATACATCGGTGGAGGCAGTCGATTTTGCTACTCTACTAAAATGGTCCTCTAAATTATGTTTTCAAAATACTTAACAATCTGATTGTTAGTTTTCTGTCTGGAAAGGATTCGTTTTTGAAAAACCCTGAACCTGCGATTTGCTAATGGTACGACAACACCGATCAACCATGTTCCACTCACATGTCAGTACAGGTTAGACAGGCTCAATGGACACCCCGGGCCAATCAGTATTTTAGCAGACTCTTCAATTAGAGATGTACCGGTAAAAGAAAAATATGATATCTTCAGTTGGTAACAAAAGTTCCAAGCGGCATTATGGTTGCAACGATGAAGAGCAGTGTTTTACCCCACCCGACACTGTGCTTCTGGCACGAGCCCTTTATATGAGATTTCAGATGATTCTATAATGTATTGTCCCCCAGGGCCTCTGCCGATTGGGCTCCAACCGTGTTCATATGAATGAAACAGCCCACTCTTTTTTGCGTTCACTGACTGAAATCAGAATAATTCTGCACTGCTGCGCAATATTCAGCTCACCATGTGACAAAAAATTACCGATACCAACGCAATCTCTTATTTCCTACGGATTGGACCACGCGTTGTAATGCAGTCACAGATCTCTCGCTGTTATCTTCGCACCAGTAGTTACAGCATCAGCAGAAAAATGAGCACAGCTCTTCCACTTATTACAGTTCCGATGTTTGTGGGAGCTTTCCGTGCACAAATTGTTTGCCATGAACAGTGAAAGTGGTTTGTAAATAGTTTTGTTGCTTAGTACTCTGGGATGTCATTGGCTTGTCTTAGATAACAGGTCAAACTCGACATTCTCTTCCCTTTTTCTTTTCACGGTTATTTCTGTCCCTCTTTACCTCTTTAATTCTTCTCTCATAGTCACATTCTCTTCATTTTCGTCACCCTCTCACTCTCGATACTGTTCCTCTCTATTTCCGATCGTTCCCGTTCTCCATCACATTTCACAATTCCCTCTATCCCCTCCACTCACCAAATATATAATACCTCTCCTTCTGCATTCACTGCCTTCCTTGATTTCTCAATTTGCTTTCCTCCTTCCTTCGCCTCCATCTCCAATTTTCTCTCAAGTTTTCACTCTGTACTCGGTGTGGGCTTTGTGTATGAGCGTAAACGTATGTCTGTGCGAGAATTTGTACGTGCATGCTGCTTTTCCTTGCCATGAGGACACATAACCTTTCACAACAAATAATAGATTGAAACTTGTGAGTGCAATTTGAGATAGAAAGGATAGTGAGGGCTGTGTTTGGAATTCCTGCATCAGTGCATTGAGTATAGCAGTTGGGAGGTCACGTTATAGTTGTACAAGCCACTGTCTCGGACACATTTGGAAGATTATTTGCAATTCTCTTCTGCTCCTTATCGGGGGAATGTTGTGAATCTGAAAGGTTCAGAAAAGATTTTTTAAAAATATTACGAGGATTGGAGTGTTTGAGGTAGAGGGTGAGGTTGAACCGGCTCAGTCTATTTTTCCAGGTGAGTCAGGAACTGAGGGTTGATCTTAAAAATGTCTGTAAAATAAAATGAGCACGGATACGGTAATAGGTAATGCTCTGTCTCCAGAATGGGGAGTCCAAACAAGCGAGCGTAGGTTTAACGTGAGAGTAATACCATTGCATTTTTATAGTCAATGGCGTTACCATCCCTGATTACGCCCGCCCCCCCCCAACAACCCATCTATCCATACCCTGGGGATTAGCATTGAGAGCAAATCGCCTGATTGTCTCGTGTCACTCCAAGGTATTGCCATCATCGAATTATCGAATTTCCTGACGATTAACATGCTAGTGGTTATCATTGAAAGAGCAGCTAATCATTGGCCTTTGAAGTTCAATGATGTCACTGCTCACTAAATGCTGCCCGCCCCAACACATCTTGGCGCGTTCCACATCAGGGTGTATTACCAGCATTGAAATCCTCCAGATTAAAACCTGGGGTTGGTGAAGGTGGGGGGGGGG